>NW_027210322.1:0-82914 GCF_027789765.1 Dendropsophus ebraccatus | reverse complement strand
CTGGGTGCTAGGGGCTGGCATCCAATACGCACTGAATTTCACTTCTAGCACATAGCCCAAAAAAATCGCCCCATTGACTTACATTGGAGTGCAGAAAGGTCATTTTTTCTCGGCCCTTTAAGAGGTAGGAGTTAAACAAGCTTAGGTCTGCGGTGCCCAGGGGGGACCCCATCCATACCGCACTGAGTTTCATTCCTACCACCTTAGGAAAAAAAGTCATTATTTTGAGGCTTAGAAGTCATTTCTGCAATTCCCATAGAAAATCAACGGCGTCTCTATTCAATGTGTGGAGCGCATATCAGGTGGGTTTTCTCTGCCGGCTTAAGAGATACACGTGAAACTAAAGCCGATCCTGGGTGCCTAGGGTGCCTGTCATCCAATCCGCACTGATTTCATTTCTAGCACATAGCCAAAAAATCGCCCCATTGACTTACATTGGAGTGCAGAAAAGGTCATTTTTTCTCGGTCCCTTTAAGAGGTAGGAGTTAAACAAGCTTAGGTCTGCGGTGCCCAGGGGGACCCCATCCAGCCCGCACTGAGTTTCATTCCTACCACCTTAGGAAAAAAAGTCATTATTTTGAGGCTTAGAAGTCATTTTGCAATTCCCATAGAAAATCAACGGCGTCTCTATTCAATTGTGTGTGGAGCGCATATCAGGTGGGTTTTCTCTGCCGGCTTAAGAGATACACGTGAAACTAAAGCCGATCCTGGGTGCCTAGGGTGCCTGTCATCCAATCCGCACTGAATTTCATTTCTAGCACATAGCAAAAAATCGCCCCATAGACTTACATTGGAGTGCAGAAAAGGTCATTTTTCTCGGTCCCTTTAAGAGGTAGGAGTTAAACAAGCTTAGGTCTGCGGTGCCCAGGGGGGACCCCATCCAGCCCGCACTGAGTTTCATTCCTACCACCTTAGGAAAAAAAGTCATTATTTTGAGGCTTAGAAGTCATTTCTGCAATTCCCATAGAAAATCAACGGCGTCTCTAATTCAATTGTGTGGAGCGCATATCAGGTGGGTTTTCTCTGCCGGCTTAAGAGATACACGTGAAACTAAAGCCGATCCTGGGTGCCTAGGGTGCCTGTCATCCAATCCGCACTGAATTTCATTTCTAGCACATAGCCAAAAAATCGCCCCATGTCTTACATTGGAGTGCAGCAAAAGGTCATTTTTTCTCGGTCCCTTTAAGAGGTAGGAGTTAAACAAGCTTAGGTCTGCGGTGCCCAGGGGGACCCATCCAGCCCGCACTGATTTCATTCCTACCACCTTAGGAAAAAAGTCATTATTTTGAGGCTTAGAAGTCATTTCTGCAATTCCCATAGAAAATCAACGGCGTCTCTATTCAATTGTGTGGAGCGCATATCAGGTGGGTTTCTCTGCCGGCTTAAGAGATACACGTGAAACTAAAGCCGATCCTGGGTGCCTAGGGTGCCTGTCATCCAATCCGCACTGAATTTCATTTCTAGCACATAGCCAAAAATCGCCCCATTGACTTACATTGGAGTGCAGAAAAGGTCATTTTTTCTCGGTCCCTTTAAGAGGTAGGAGTTAAACAAGCTTAGGTCTGCGGTGCCCAGGGGGGACCCCATCCAGCCGCACTGAGTTTCATTCCTACCACCTTAGGAAAAAAAGTCATTATTTTGAGGCTTAGAAGTCATTTCTGCAATTCCCATAGAAAATCAACGGCGTCTCTATTCAATTGTGTGGAGCGCATATCAGGTGGGTTTTCTCTGCCGGCTTAAGAGATACACGTGAAACTAAAGCCGATCCTGGGTGCCTAGGGTGCCTGTCATCCAATCCGCACTGAATTTCATTTCTAGCACATAGCCAAAAATCGCCCCATTGACTTACATTGGAGTGCAGAAAAGGTCATTTTTTCTCGGTCCCTTTAAGAGGTAGGAGTTAAAACAAGCTTAGGTCTGCGGTGCCCAGGGGGACCCCATCCAGCCCGCACTGAGTTTCATTCCTACCACCTTAGGAAAAAAAGTCATTATTTTGAGGCTTAGAAGTCATTTCTGCAATTCCCATAGAAAATCAACGGCGTCTCTATTCAATTGTGTGGAGCGCATATCAGGTGGGTTTTCTCTGCCGGCTTAAGAGATACACGTGAAACTAAAGCCGATCCTGGGTGCCTAGGGTGCCTGTCATCCAATCCGCACTGAATTTCATTTCTAGCACATAGCCAAAAAATCGCCCCATTGACTTACATTGGAGTGCAGAAAAGGTCATTTTTTCTCGGTCCCTTTAAGAGGTAGGAGTTAAACAAGCTTAGGTCTGCGGTGCCCAGGGGGGACCCCATCCAGCCCGCACTGAGTTTCATTCCTACCACCTTAGGAAAAAAAGTCATTATTTTGAGGCTTAGAAGTCATTTCTGCAATTCCCATAGAAAATCAACGGCGTCTCTATTCAATTGTGTGGAGCGCATATCAGGTGGGTTTTCTCTGCCGGCTTAAGAGATACACGTGAAACTAAAGCCGATCCTGGGTGCCTAGGGTGCCTGTCATCCAATCCGCACTGAATTTCATTTCTAGCACATAGCCAAAAAATCGCCCCATTGACTTACATTGGAGTGCAGAAAAGGTCATTTTTTCTCGGTCCCTTTAAGAGGTAGGAGTTAAACAAGCTTAGGTCTGCGGTGCCCAGGGGGGACCCCATCCAGCCCGCACTGAGTTTCATTCCTACCACCTTAGGAAAAAAAGTCATTATTTTGAGGCTTAGAAGTCATTTCTGCAATTCCCATAGAAAATCAACGGCGTCTCTATTCAATTGTGTGGAGCGCATATCAGGTGGGTTTCTCTGCCGGCTTAAGAGATACACGTGAAACTAAAGCCGATCCTGGGTGCCTAGGGTGCCTGTCATCCAATCCGCACTGAATTTCATTTCTAGCACATAGCCAAAAAATCGCCCCATTGACTTACATTGGAGTGCAGAAAAGGTCATTTTTTCTCGGTCCCTTTAAGAGGTAGGAGTTAAACAAGCTTAGGTCTGCGGTGCCCAGGGGGGACCCCATCCAGCCCGCACTGAGTTTCATTCCTACCACCTTAGGAAAAAAAGTCATTATTTTGAGGCTTAGAAGTCATTTCTGCAATTCCCATAGAAAATCAACGGCGTCTCTATTCAATTGTGTGGAGCGCATATCAGGTGGGTTTTCTCTGCCGGCTTAAGAGATACACGTGAAACTAAAGCCGATCCTGGGTGCCTAGGGTGCCTGTCATCCAATCCGCACTGAATTTCATTTCTAGCACATAGCCAAAAAATCGCCCCATTGACTTACATTGGAGTGCAGAAAAGGTCATTTTTTCTCGGTCCCTTTAAGAGGTAGGAGTTAAACAAGCTTAGGTCTGCGGTGCCCAGGGGGGACCCCATCCAGCCCGCACTGAGTTTCATTCCTACCACCTTAGGAAAAAAAGTCATTATTTTGAGGCTTAGAAGTCATTTCTGCAATTCCCATAGAAAATCAACGGCGTCTCTATTCAATTGTGTGGAGCGCATATCAGGTGGGTTTTCTCTGCCGGCTTAAGAGATACACGTGAAACTAAAGCCGATCCTGGGTGCCTAGGGTGCCTGTCATCCAATCCGCACTGAATTTCATTTCTAGCACATAGCCAAAAAATCGCCCCATTGACTTACATTGGAGTGCAGAAAAGGTCATTTTTTCTCGGTCCCTTTAAGAGGTAGGAGTTAAACAAGCTTAGGTCTGCGGTGCCCAGGGGGGACCCCATCCAGCCCGCACTGAGTTTCATTCCTACCACCTTAGGAAAAAAAGTCATTATTTTGAGGCTTAGAAGTCATTTCTGCAATTCCCATAGAAAATCAACGGCGTCTCTATTCAATTGTGTGGAGCGCATATCAGGTGGGTTTTCTCTGCCGGCTTAAGAGATACACGTGAAACTAAAGCCGATCCTGGGTGCCTAGGGTGCCTGTCATCCAATCCGCACTGAATTTCATTTCTAGCACATAGCCAAAAAATCGCCCCATTGACTTACATTGGAGTGCAGAAAAGGTCATTTTTTCTCGGTCCCTTTAAGAGGTAGGAGTTAAACAAGCTTAGGTCTGCGGTGCCCAGGGGGGACCCCATCCAGCCCGCACTGAGTTTCATTCCTACCACCTTAGGAAAAAAAGTCATTATTTTGAGGCTTAGAAGTCATTTCTGCAATTCCCATAGAAAATCAACGGCGTCTCTATTCAATTGTGTGGAGCGCATATCAGGTGGGTTTTCTCTGCCGGCTTAAGAGATACACGTGAAACTAAAGCCGATCCTGGGTGCCTAGGGTGCCTGTCATCCAATCCGCACTGAATTTCATTTCTAGCACATAGCCAAAAAATCGCCCCATTGACTTACATTGGAGTGCAGAAAAGGTCATTTTTTCTCGGTCCCTTTAAGAGGTAGGAGTTAAACAAGCTTAGGTCTGCGGTGCCCAGGGGGGACCCCATCCAGCCCGCACTGAGTTTCATTCCTACCACCTTAGGAAAAAAAGTCATTATTTTGAGGCTTAGAAGTCATTTCTGCAATTCCCATAGAAAATCAACGGCGTCTCTATTCAATTGTGTGGAGCGCATATCAGGTGGGTTTTCTCTGCCGGCTTAAGAGATACACGTGAAACTAAAGCCGATCCTGGGTGCCTAGGGTGCCTGTCATCCAATCCGCACTGAATTTCATTTCTAGCACATAGCCAAAAAATCGCCCCATTGACTTACATTGGAGTGCAGAAAAGGTCATTTTTTCTCGGTCCCTTTAAGAGGTAGGAGTTAAACAAGCTTAGGTCTGCGGTGCCCAGGGGGGACCCCATCCAGCCCGCACTGAGTTTCATTCCTACCACCTTAGGAAAAAAAGTCATTATTTTGAGGCTTAGAAGTCATTTCTGCAATTCCCATAGAAAATCAACGGCGTCTCTATTCAATTGTGTGGAGCGCATATCAGGTGGGTTTTCTCTGCCGGCTTAAGAGATACACGTGAAACTAAAGCCGATCCTGGGTGCCTAGGGTGCCTGTCATCCAATCCGCACTGAATTTCATTTCTAGCACATAGCCAAAAAATCGCCCCATTGACTTACATTGGAGTGCAGAAAAGGTCATTTTTTCTCGGTCCCTTTAAGAGGTAGGAGTTAAACAAGCTTAGGTCTGCGGTGCCCAGGGGGGACCCCATCCAGCCCGCACTGAGTTTCATTCCTACCACCTTAGGAAAAAAAGTCATTATTTTGAGGCTTAGAAGTCATTTCTGCAATTCCCATAGAAAATCAACGGCGTCTCTATTCAATTGTGTGGAGCGCATATCAGGTGGGTTTTCTCTGCCGGCTTAAGAGATACACGTGAAACTAAAGCCGATCCTGGGTGCCTAGGGTGCCTGTCATCCAATCCGCACTGAATTTCATTTCTAGCACATAGCCAAAAAATCGCCCCATTGACTTACATTGGAGTGCAGAAAAGGTCATTTTTTCTCGGTCCCTTTAAGAGGTAGGAGTTAAACAAGCTTAGGTCTGCGGTGCCCAGGGGGGACCCCATCCAGCCCGCACTGAGTTTCATTCCTACCACCTTAGGAAAAAAAGTCATTATTTTGAGGCTTAGAAGTCATTTCTGCAATTCCCATAGAAAATCAACGGCGTCTCTATTCAATTGTGTGGAGCGCATATCAGGTGGGTTTTCTCTGCCGGCTTAAGAGATACACGTGAAACTAAAGCCGATCCTGGGTGCCTAGGGTGCCTGTCATCCAATCCGCACTGAATTTCATTTCTAGCACATAGCCAAAAAATCGCCCCATTGACTTACATTGGAGTGCAGAAAAGGTCATTTTTTCTCGGTCCCTTTAAGAGGTAGGAGTTAAACAAGCTTAGGTCTGCGGTGCCCAGGGGGGACCCCATCCAGCCCGCACTGAGTTTCATTCCTACCACCTTAGGAAAAAAAGTCATTATTTTGAGGCTTAGAAGTCATTTCTGCAATTCCCATAGAAAATCAACGGCGTCTCTATTCAATTGTGTGGAGCGCATATCAGGTGGGTTTTCTCTGCCGGCTTAAGAGATACACGTGAAACTAAAGCCGATCCTGGGTGCCTAGGGTGCCTGTCATCCAATCCGCACTGAATTTCATTTCTAGCACATAGCCAAAAAATCGCCCCATTGACTTACATTGGAGTGCAGAAAAGGTCATTTTTTCTCGGTCCCTTTAAGAGGTAGGAGTTAAACAAGCTTAGGTCTGCGGTGCCCAGGGGGGACCCCATCCAGCCCGCACTGAGTTTCATTCCTACCACCTTAGGAAAAAAAGTCATTATTTTGAGGCTTAGAAGTCATTTCTGCAATTCCCATAGAAAATCAACGGCGTCTCTATTCAATTGTGTGGAGCGCATATCAGGTGGGTTTTCTCTGCCGGCTTAAGAGATACACGTGAAACTAAAGCCGATCCTGGGTGCCTAGGGTGCCTGTCATCCAATCCGCACTGAATTTCATTTCTAGCACATAGCCAAAAAATCGCCCCATTGACTTACATTGGAGTGCAGAAAAGGTCATTTTTTCTCGGTCCCTTTAAGAGGTAGGAGTTAAACAAGCTTAGGTCTGCGGTGCCCAGGGGGGACCCCATCCAGCCCGCACTGAGTTTCATTCCTACCACCTTAGGAAAAAAAGTCATTATTTTGAGGCTTAGAAGTCATTTCTGCAATTCCCATAGAAAATCAACGGCGTCTCTATTCAATTGTGTGGAGCGCATATCAGGTGGGTTTTCTCTGCCGGCTTAAGAGATACACGTGAAACTAAAGCCGATCCTGGGTGCCTAGGGTGCCTGTCATCCAATCCGCACTGAATTTCATTTCTAGCACATAGCCAAAAAATCGCCCCATTGACTTACATTGGAGTGCAGAAAAGGTCATTTTTTCTCGGTCCCTTTAAGAGGTAGGAGTTAAACAAGCTTAGGTCTGCGGTGCCCAGGGGGGACCCCATCCAGCCCGCACTGAGTTTCATTCCTACCACCTTAGGAAAAAAAGTCATTATTTTGAGGCTTAGAAGTCATTTCTGCAATTCCCATAGAAAATCAACGGCGTCTCTATTCAATTGTGTGGAGCGCATATCAGGTGGGTTTTCTCTGCCGGCTTAAGAGATACACGTGAAACTAAAGCCGATCCTGGGTGCCTAGGGTGCCTGTCATCCAATCCGCACTGAATTTCATTTCTAGCACATAGCCAAAAAATCGCCCCATTGACTTACATTGGAGTGCAGAAAAGGTCATTTTTTCTCGGTCCCTTTAAGAGGTAGGAGTTAAACAAGCTTAGGTCTGCGGTGCCCAGGGGGGACCCCATCCAGCCCGCACTGAGTTTCATTCCTACCACCTTAGGAAAAAAAGTCATTATTTTGAGGCTTAGAAGTCATTTCTGCAATTCCCATAGAAAATCAACGGCGTCTCTATTCAATTGTGTGGAGCGCATATCAGGTGGGTTTTCTCTGCCGGCTTAAGAGATACACGTGAAACTAAAGCCGATCCTGGGTGCCTAGGGTGCCTGTCATCCAATCCGCACTGAATTTCATTTCTAGCACATAGCCAAAAAATCGCCCCATTGACTTACATTGGAGTGCAGAAAAGGTCATTTTTTCTCGGTCCCTTTAAGAGGTAGGAGTTAAACAAGCTTAGGTCTGCGGTGCCCAGGGGGGACCCCATCCAGCCCGCACTGAGTTTCATTCCTACCACCTTAGGAAAAAAAGTCATTATTTTGAGGCTTAGAAGTCATTTCTGCAATTCCCATAGAAAATCAACGGCGTCTCTATTCAATTGTGTGGAGCGCATATCAGGTGGGTTTTCTCTGCCGGCTTAAGAGATACACGTGAAACTAAAGCCGATCCTGGGTGCCTAGGGTGCCTGTCATCCAATCCGCACTGAATTTCATTTCTAGCACATAGCCAAAAAATCGCCCCATTGACTTACATTGGAGTGCAGAAAAGGTCATTTTTTCTCGGTCCCTTTAAGAGGTAGGAGTTAAACAAGCTTAGGTCTGCGGTGCCCAGGGGGGACCCCATCCAGCCCGCACTGAGTTTCATTCCTACCACCTTAGGAAAAAAAGTCATTATTTTGAGGCTTAGAAGTCATTTCTGCAATTCCCATAGAAAATCAACGGCGTCTCTATTCAATTGTGTGGAGCGCATATCAGGTGGGTTTTCTCTGCCGGCTTAAGAGATACACGTGAAACTAAAGCCGATCCTGGGTGCCTAGGGTGCCTGTCATCCAATCCGCACTGAATTTCATTTCTAGCACATAGCCAAAAAATCGCCCCATTGACTTACATTGGAGTGCAGAAAAGGTCATTTTTTCTCGGTCCCTTTAAGAGGTAGGAGTTAAACAAGCTTAGGTCTGCGGTGCCCAGGGGGGACCCCATCCAGCCCGCACTGAGTTTCATTCCTACCACCTTAGGAAAAAAAGTCATTATTTTGAGGCTTAGAAGTCATTTCTGCAATTCCCATAGAAAATCAACGGCGTCTCTATTCAATTGTGTGGAGCGCATATCAGGTGGGTTTTCTCTGCCGGCTTAAGAGATACACGTGAAACTAAAGCCGATCCTGGGTGCCTAGGGTGCCTGTCATCCAATCCGCACTGAATTTCATTTCTAGCACATAGCCAAAAAATCGCCCCATTGACTTACATTGGAGTGCAGAAAAGGTCATTTTTTCTCGGTCCCTTTAAGAGGTAGGAGTTAAACAAGCTTAGGTCTGCGGTGCCCAGGGGGGACCCCATCCAGCCCGCACTGAGTTTCATTCCTACCACCTTAGGAAAAAAAGTCATTATTTTGAGGCTTAGAAGTCATTTCTGCAATTCCCATAGAAAATCAACGGCGTCTCTATTCAATTGTGTGGAGCGCATATCAGGTGGGTTTTCTCTGCCGGCTTAAGAGATACACGTGAAACTAAAGCCGATCCTGGGTGCCTAGGGTGCCTGTCATCCAATCCGCACTGAATTTCATTTCTAGCACATAGCCAAAAAATCGCCCCATTGACTTACATTGGAGTGCAGAAAAGGTCATTTTTTCTCGGTCCCTTTAAGAGGTAGGAGTTAAACAAGCTTAGGTCTGCGGTGCCCAGGGGGGACCCCATCCAGCCCGCACTGAGTTTCATTCCTACCACCTTAGGAAAAAAAGTCATTATTTTGAGGCTTAGAAGTCATTTCTGCAATTCCCATAGAAAATCAACGGCGTCTCTATTCAATTGTGTGGAGCGCATATCAGGTGGGTTTTCTCTGCCGGCTTAAGAGATACACGTGAAACTAAAGCCGATCCTGGGTGCCTAGGGTGCCTGTCATCCAATCCGCACTGAATTTCATTTCTAGCACATAGCCAAAAAATCGCCCCATTGACTTACATTGGAGTGCAGAAAAGGTCATTTTTTCTCGGTCCCTTTAAGAGGTAGGAGTTAAACAAGCTTAGGTCTGCGGTGCCCAGGGGGGACCCCATCCAGCCCGCACTGAGTTTCATTCCTACCACCTTAGGAAAAAAAGTCATTATTTTGAGGCTTAGAAGTCATTTCTGCAATTCCCATAGAAAATCAACGGCGTCTCTATTCAATTGTGTGGAGCGCATATCAGGTGGGTTTTCTCTGCCGGCTTAAGAGATACACGTGAAACTAAAGCCGATCCTGGGTGCCTAGGGTGCCTGTCATCCAATCCGCACTGAATTTCATTTCTAGCACATAGCCAAAAAATCGCCCCATTGACTTACATTGGAGTGCAGAAAAGGTCATTTTTTCTCGGTCCCTTTAAGAGGTAGGAGTTAAACAAGCTTAGGTCTGCGGTGCCCAGGGGGGACCCCATCCAGCCCGCACTGAGTTTCATTCCTACCACCTTAGGAAAAAAAGTCATTATTTTGAGGCTTAGAAGTCATTTCTGCAATTCCCATAGAAAATCAACGGCGTCTCTATTCAATTGTGTGGAGCGCATATCAGGTGGGTTTTCTCTGCCGGCTTAAGAGATACACGTGAAACTAAAGCCGATCCTGGGTGCCTAGGGTGCCTGTCATCCAATCCGCACTGAATTTCATTTCTAGCACATAGCCAAAAAATCGCCCCATTGACTTACATTGGAGTGCAGAAAAGGTCATTTTTTCTCGGTCCCTTTAAGAGGTAGGAGTTAAACAAGCTTAGGTCTGCGGTGCCCAGGGGGGACCCCATCCAGCCCGCACTGAGTTTCATTCCTACCACCTTAGGAAAAAAAGTCATTATTTTGAGGCTTAGAAGTCATTTCTGCAATTCCCATAGAAAATCAACGGCGTCTCTATTCAATTGTGTGGAGCGCATATCAGGTGGGTTTTCTCTGCCGGCTTAAGAGATACACGTGAAACTAAAGCCGATCCTGGGTGCCTAGGGTGCCTGTCATCCAATCCGCACTGAATTTCATTTCTAGCACATAGCCAAAAAATCGCCCCATTGACTTACATTGGAGTGCAGAAAAGGTCATTTTTTCTCGGTCCCTTTAAGAGGTAGGAGTTAAACAAGCTTAGGTCTGCGGTGCCCAGGGGGGACCCCATCCAGCCCGCACTGAGTTTCATTCCTACCACCTTAGGAAAAAAAGTCATTATTTTGAGGCTTAGAAGTCATTTCTGCAATTCCCATAGAAAATCAACGGCGTCTCTATTCAATTGTGTGGAGCGCATATCAGGTGGGTTTTCTCTGCCGGCTTAAGAGATACACGTGAAACTAAAGCCGATCCTGGGTGCCTAGGGTGCCTGTCATCCAATCCGCACTGAATTTCATTTCTAGCACATAGCCAAAAAATCGCCCCATTGACTTACATTGGAGTGCAGAAAAGGTCATTTTTTCTCGGTCCCTTTAAGAGGTAGGAGTTAAACAAGCTTAGGTCTGCGGTGCCCAGGGGGGACCCCATCCAGCCCGCACTGAGTTTCATTCCTACCACCTTAGGAAAAAAAGTCATTATTTTGAGGCTTAGAAGTCATTTCTGCAATTCCCATAGAAAATCAACGGCGTCTCTATTCAATTGTGTGGAGCGCATATCAGGTGGGTTTTCTCTGCCGGCTTAAGAGATACACGTGAAACTAAAGCCGATCCTGGGTGCCTAGGGTGCCTGTCATCCAATCCGCACTGAATTTCATTTCTAGCACATAGCCAAAAAATCGCCCCATTGACTTACATTGGAGTGCAGAAAAGGTCATTTTTTCTCGGTCCCTTTAAGAGGTAGGAGTTAAACAAGCTTAGGTCTGCGGTGCCCAGGGGGGACCCCATCCAGCCCGCACTGAGTTTCATTCCTACCACCTTAGGAAAAAAAGTCATTATTTTGAGGCTTAGAAGTCATTTCTGCAATTCCCATAGAAAATCAACGGCGTCTCTATTCAATTGTGTGGAGCGCATATCAGGTGGGTTTTCTCTGCCGGCTTAAGAGATACACGTGAAACTAAAGCCGATCCTGGGTGCCTAGGGTGCCTGTCATCCAATCCGCACTGAATTTCATTTCTAGCACATAGCCAAAAAATCGCCCCATTGACTTACATTGGAGTGCAGAAAAGGTCATTTTTTCTCGGTCCCTTTAAGAGGTAGGAGTTAAACAAGCTTAGGTCTGCGGTGCCCAGGGGGGACCCCATCCAGCCCGCACTGAGTTTCATTCCTACCACCTTAGGAAAAAAAGTCATTATTTTGAGGCTTAGAAGTCATTTCTGCAATTCCCATAGAAAATCAACGGCGTCTCTATTCAATTGTGTGGAGCGCATATCAGGTGGGTTTTCTCTGCCGGCTTAAGAGATACACGTGAAACTAAAGCCGATCCTGGGTGCCTAGGGTGCCTGTCATCCAATCCGCACTGAATTTCATTTCTAGCACATAGCCAAAAAATCGCCCCATTGACTTACATTGGAGTGCAGAAAAGGTCATTTTTTCTCGGTCCCTTTAAGAGGTAGGAGTTAAACAAGCTTAGGTCTGCGGTGCCCAGGGGGGACCCCATCCAGCCCGCACTGAGTTTCATTCCTACCACCTTAGGAAAAAAAGTCATTATTTTGAGGCTTAGAAGTCATTTCTGCAATTCCCATAGAAAATCAACGGCGTCTCTATTCAATTGTGTGGAGCGCATATCAGGTGGGTTTTCTCTGCCGGCTTAAGAGATACACGTGAAACTAAAGCCGATCCTGGGTGCCTAGGGTGCCTGTCATCCAATCCGCACTGAATTTCATTTCTAGCACATAGCCAAAAAATCGCCCCATTGACTTACATTGGAGTGCAGAAAAGGTCATTTTTTCTCGGTCCCTTTAAGAGGTAGGAGTTAAACAAGCTTAGGTCTGCGGTGCCCAGGGGGGACCCCATCCAGCCCGCACTGAGTTTCATTCCTACCACCTTAGGAAAAAAAGTCATTATTTTGAGGCTTAGAAGTCATTTCTGCAATTCCCATAGAAAATCAACGGCGTCTCTATTCAATTGTGTGGAGCGCATATCAGGTGGGTTTTCTCTGCCGGCTTAAGAGATACACGTGAAACTAAAGCCGATCCTGGGTGCCTAGGGTGCCTGTCATCCAATCCGCACTGAATTTCATTTCTAGCACATAGCCAAAAAATCGCCCCATTGACTTACATTGGAGTGCAGAAAAGGTCATTTTTTCTCGGTCCCTTTAAGAGGTAGGAGTTAAACAAGCTTAGGTCTGCGGTGCCCAGGGGGGACCCCATCCAGCCCGCACTGAGTTTCATTCCTACCACCTTAGGAAAAAAAGTCATTATTTTGAGGCTTAGAAGTCATTTCTGCAATTCCCATAGAAAATCAACGGCGTCTCTATTCAATTGTGTGGAGCGCATATCAGGTGGGTTTTCTCTGCCGGCTTAAGAGATACACGTGAAACTAAAGCCGATCCTGGGTGCCTAGGGTGCCTGTCATCCAATCCGCACTGAATTTCATTTCTAGCACATAGCCAAAAAATCGCCCCATTGACTTACATTGGAGTGCAGAAAAGGTCATTTTTTCTCGGTCCCTTTAAGAGGTAGGAGTTAAACAAGCTTAGGTCTGCGGTGCCCAGGGGGGACCCCATCCAGCCCGCACTGAGTTTCATTCCTACCACCTTAGGAAAAAAAGTCATTATTTTGAGGCTTAGAAGTCATTTCTGCAATTCCCATAGAAAATCAACGGCGTCTCTATTCAATTGTGTGGAGCGCATATCAGGTGGGTTTTCTCTGCCGGCTTAAGAGATACACGTGAAACTAAAGCCGATCCTGGGTGCCTAGGGTGCCTGTCATCCAATCCGCACTGAATTTCATTTCTAGCACATAGCCAAAAAATCGCCCCATTGACTTACATTGGAGTGCAGAAAAGGTCATTTTTTCTCGGTCCCTTTAAGAGGTAGGAGTTAAACAAGCTTAGGTCTGCGGTGCCCAGGGGGGACCCCATCCAGCCCGCACTGAGTTTCATTCCTACCACCTTAGGAAAAAAAGTCATTATTTTGAGGCTTAGAAGTCATTTCTGCAATTCCCATAGAAAATCAACGGCGTCTCTATTCAATTGTGTGGAGCGCATATCAGGTGGGTTTTCTCTGCCGGCTTAAGAGATACACGTGAAACTAAAGCCGATCCTGGGTGCCTAGGGTGCCTGTCATCCAATCCGCACTGAATTTCATTTCTAGCACATAGCCAAAAAATCGCCCCATTGACTTACATTGGAGTGCAGAAAAGGTCATTTTTTCTCGGTCCCTTTAAGAGGTAGGAGTTAAACAAGCTTAGGTCTGCGGTGCCCAGGGGGGACCCCATCCAGCCCGCACTGAGTTTCATTCCTACCACCTTAGGAAAAAAAGTCATTATTTTGAGGCTTAGAAGTCATTTCTGCAATTCCCATAGAAAATCAACGGCGTCTCTATTCAATTGTGTGGAGCGCATATCAGGTGGGTTTTCTCTGCCGGCTTAAGAGATACACGTGAAACTAAAGCCGATCCTGGGTGCCTAGGGTGCCTGTCATCCAATCCGCACTGAATTTCATTTCTAGCACATAGCCAAAAAATCGCCCCATTGACTTACATTGGAGTGCAGAAAAGGTCATTTTTTCTCGGTCCCTTTAAGAGGTAGGAGTTAAACAAGCTTAGGTCTGCGGTGCCCAGGGGGGACCCCATCCAGCCCGCACTGAGTTTCATTCCTACCACCTTAGGAAAAAAAGTCATTATTTTGAGGCTTAGAAGTCATTTCTGCAATTCCCATAGAAAATCAACGGCGTCTCTATTCAATTGTGTGGAGCGCATATCAGGTGGGTTTTCTCTGCCGGCTTAAGAGATACACGTGAAACTAAAGCCGATCCTGGGTGCCTAGGGTGCCTGTCATCCAATCCGCACTGAATTTCATTTCTAGCACATAGCCAAAAAATCGCCCCATTGACTTACATTGGAGTGCAGAAAAGGTCATTTTTTCTCGGTCCCTTTAAGAGGTAGGAGTTAAACAAGCTTAGGTCTGCGGTGCCCAGGGGGGACCCCATCCAGCCCGCACTGAGTTTCATTCCTACCACCTTAGGAAAAAAAGTCATTATTTTGAGGCTTAGAAGTCATTTCTGCAATTCCCATAGAAAATCAACGGCGTCTCTATTCAATTGTGTGGAGCGCATATCAGGTGGGTTTTCTCTGCCGGCTTAAGAGATACACGTGAAACTAAAGCCGATCCTGGGTGCCTAGGGTGCCTGTCATCCAATCCGCACTGAATTTCATTTCTAGCACATAGCCAAAAAATCGCCCCATTGACTTACATTGGAGTGCAGAAAAGGTCATTTTTTCTCGGTCCCTTTAAGAGGTAGGAGTTAAACAAGCTTAGGTCTGCGGTGCCCAGGGGGGACCCCATCCAGCCCGCACTGAGTTTCATTCCTACCACCTTAGGAAAAAAAGTCATTATTTTGAGGCTTAGAAGTCATTTCTGCAATTCCCATAGAAAATCAACGGCGTCTCTATTCAATTGTGTGGAGCGCATATCAGGTGGGTTTTCTCTGCCGGCTTAAGAGATACACGTGAAACTAAAGCCGATCCTGGGTGCCTAGGGTGCCTGTCATCCAATCCGCACTGAATTTCATTTCTAGCACATAGCCAAAAAATCGCCCCATTGACTTACATTGGAGTGCAGAAAAGGTCATTTTTTCTCGGTCCCTTTAAGAGGTAGGAGTTAAACAAGCTTAGGTCTGCGGTGCCCAGGGGGGACCCCATCCAGCCCGCACTGAGTTTCATTCCTACCACCTTAGGAAAAAAAGTCATTATTTTGAGGCTTAGAAGTCATTTCTGCAATTCCCATAGAAAATCAACGGCGTCTCTATTCAATTGTGTGGAGCGCATATCAGGTGGGTTTTCTCTGCCGGCTTAAGAGATACACGTGAAACTAAAGCCGATCCTGGGTGCCTAGGGTGCCTGTCATCCAATCCGCACTGAATTTCATTTCTAGCACATAGCCAAAAAATCGCCCCATTGACTTACATTGGAGTGCAGAAAAGGTCATTTTTTCTCGGTCCCTTTAAGAGGTAGGAGTTAAACAAGCTTAGGTCTGCGGTGCCCAGGGGGGACCCCATCCAGCCCGCACTGAGTTTCATTCCTACCACCTTAGGAAAAAAAGTCATTATTTTGAGGCTTAGAAGTCATTTCTGCAATTCCCATAGAAAATCAACGGCGTCTCTATTCAATTGTGTGGAGCGCATATCAGGTGGGTTTTCTCTGCCGGCTTAAGAGATACACGTGAAACTAAAGCCGATCCTGGGTGCCTAGGGTGCCTGTCATCCAATCCGCACTGAATTTCATTTCTAGCACATAGCCAAAAAATCGCCCCATTGACTTACATTGGAGTGCAGAAAAGGTCATTTTTTCTCGGTCCCTTTAAGAGGTAGGAGTTAAACAAGCTTAGGTCTGCGGTGCCCAGGGGGGACCCCATCCAGCCCGCACTGAGTTTCATTCCTACCACCTTAGGAAAAAAAGTCATTATTTTGAGGCTTAGAAGTCATTTCTGCAATTCCCATAGAAAATCAACGGCGTCTCTATTCAATTGTGTGGAGCGCATATCAGGTGGGTTTTCTCTGCCGGCTTAAGAGATACACGTGAAACTAAAGCCGATCCTGGGTGCCTAGGGTGCCTGTCATCCAATCCGCACTGAATTTCATTTCTAGCACATAGCCAAAAAATCGCCCCATTGACTTACATTGGAGTGCAGAAAAGGTCATTTTTTCTCGGTCCCTTTAAGAGGTAGGAGTTAAACAAGCTTAGGTCTGCGGTGCCCAGGGGGGACCCCATCCAGCCCGCACTGAGTTTCATTCCTACCACCTTAGGAAAAAAAGTCATTATTTTGAGGCTTAGAAGTCATTTCTGCAATTCCCATAGAAAATCAACGGCGTCTCTATTCAATTGTGTGGAGCGCATATCAGGTGGGTTTTCTCTGCCGGCTTAAGAGATACACGTGAAACTAAAGCCGATCCTGGGTGCCTAGGGTGCCTGTCATCCAATCCGCACTGAATTTCATTTCTAGCACATAGCCAAAAAATCGCCCCATTGACTTACATTGGAGTGCAGAAAAGGTCATTTTTTCTCGGTCCCTTTAAGAGGTAGGAGTTAAACAAGCTTAGGTCTGCGGTGCCCAGGGGGGACCCCATCCAGCCCGCACTGAGTTTCATTCCTACCACCTTAGGAAAAAAAGTCATTATTTTGAGGCTTAGAAGTCATTTCTGCAATTCCCATAGAAAATCAACGGCGTCTCTATTCAATTGTGTGGAGCGCATATCAGGTGGGTTTTCTCTGCCGGCTTAAGAGATACACGTGAAACTAAAGCCGATCCTGGGTGCCTAGGGTGCCTGTCATCCAATCCGCACTGAATTTCATTTCTAGCACATAGCCAAAAAATCGCCCCATTGACTTACATTGGAGTGCAGAAAAGGTCATTTTTTCTCGGTCCCTTTAAGAGGTAGGAGTTAAACAAGCTTAGGTCTGCGGTGCCCAGGGGGGACCCCATCCAGCCCGCACTGAGTTTCATTCCTACCACCTTAGGAAAAAAAGTCATTATTTTGAGGCTTAGAAGTCATTTCTGCAATTCCCATAGAAAATCAACGGCGTCTCTATTCAATTGTGTGGAGCGCATATCAGGTGGGTTTTCTCTGCCGGCTTAAGAGATACACGTGAAACTAAAGCCGATCCTGGGTGCCTAGGGTGCCTGTCATCCAATCCGCACTGAATTTCATTTCTAGCACATAGCCAAAAAATCGCCCCATTGACTTACATTGGAGTGCAGAAAAGGTCATTTTTTCTCGGTCCCTTTAAGAGGTAGGAGTTAAACAAGCTTAGGTCTGCGGTGCCCAGGGGGGACCCCATCCAGCCCGCACTGAGTTTCATTCCTACCACCTTAGGAAAAAAAGTCATTATTTTGAGGCTTAGAAGTCATTTCTGCAATTCCCATAGAAAATCAACGGCGTCTCTATTCAATTGTGTGGAGCGCATATCAGGTGGGTTTTCTCTGCCGGCTTAAGAGATACACGTGAAACTAAAGCCGATCCTGGGTGCCTAGGGTGCCTGTCATCCAATCCGCACTGAATTTCATTTCTAGCACATAGCCAAAAAATCGCCCCATTGACTTACATTGGAGTGCAGAAAAGGTCATTTTTTCTCGGTCCCTTTAAGAGGTAGGAGTTAAACAAGCTTAGGTCTGCGGTGCCCAGGGGGGACCCCATCCAGCCCGCACTGAGTTTCATTCCTACCACCTTAGGAAAAAAAGTCATTATTTTGAGGCTTAGAAGTCATTTCTGCAATTCCCATAGAAAATCAACGGCGTCTCTATTCAATTGTGTGGAGCGCATATCAGGTGGGTTTTCTCTGCCGGCTTAAGAGATACACGTGAAACTAAAGCCGATCCTGGGTGCCTAGGGTGCCTGTCATCCAATCCGCACTGAATTTCATTTCTAGCACATAGCCAAAAAATCGCCCCATTGACTTACATTGGAGTGCAGAAAAGGTCATTTTTTCTCGGTCCCTTTAAGAGGTAGGAGTTAAACAAGCTTAGGTCTGCGGTGCCCAGGGGGGACCCCATCCAGCCCGCACTGAGTTTCATTCCTACCACCTTAGGAAAAAAAGTCATTATTTTGAGGCTTAGAAGTCATTTCTGCAATTCCCATAGAAAATCAACGGCGTCTCTATTCAATTGTGTGGAGCGCATATCAGGTGGGTTTTCTCTGCCGGCTTAAGAGATACACGTGAAACTAAAGCCGATCCTGGGTGCCTAGGGTGCCTGTCATCCAATCCGCACTGAATTTCATTTCTAGCACATAGCCAAAAAATCGCCCCATTGACTTACATTGGAGTGCAGAAAAGGTCATTTTTTCTCGGTCCCTTTAAGAGGTAGGAGTTAAACAAGCTTAGGTCTGCGGTGCCCAGGGGGGACCCCATCCAGCCCGCACTGAGTTTCATTCCTACCACCTTAGGAAAAAAAGTCATTATTTTGAGGCTTAGAAGTCATTTCTGCAATTCCCATAGAAAATCAACGGCGTCTCTATTCAATTGTGTGGAGCGCATATCAGGTGGGTTTTCTCTGCCGGCTTAAGAGATACACGTGAAACTAAAGCCGATCCTGGGTGCCTAGGGTGCCTGTCATCCAATCCGCACTGAATTTCATTTCTAGCACATAGCCAAAAAATCGCCCCATTGACTTACATTGGAGTGCAGAAAAGGTCATTTTTTCTCGGTCCCTTTAAGAGGTAGGAGTTAAACAAGCTTAGGTCTGCGGTGCCCAGGGGGGACCCCATCCAGCCCGCACTGAGTTTCATTCCTACCACCTTAGGAAAAAAAGTCATTATTTTGAGGCTTAGAAGTCATTTCTGCAATTCCCATAGAAAATCAACGGCGTCTCTATTCAATTGTGTGGAGCGCATATCAGGTGGGTTTTCTCTGCCGGCTTAAGAGATACACGTGAAACTAAAGCCGATCCTGGGTGCCTAGGGTGCCTGTCATCCAATCCGCACTGAATTTCATTTCTAGCACATAGCCAAAAAATCGCCCCATTGACTTACATTGGAGTGCAGAAAAGGTCATTTTTTCTCGGTCCCTTTAAGAGGTAGGAGTTAAACAAGCTTAGGTCTGCGGTGCCCAGGGGGGACCCCATCCAGCCCGCACTGAGTTTCATTCCTACCACCTTAGGAAAAAAAGTCATTATTTTGAGGCTTAGAAGTCATTTCTGCAATTCCCATAGAAAATCAACGGCGTCTCTATTCAATTGTGTGGAGCGCATATCAGGTGGGTTTTCTCTGCCGGCTTAAGAGATACACGTGAAACTAAAGCCGATCCTGGGTGCCTAGGGTGCCTGTCATCCAATCCGCACTGAATTTCATTTCTAGCACATAGCCAAAAAATCGCCCCATTGACTTACATTGGAGTGCAGAAAAGGTCATTTTTTCTCGGTCCCTTTAAGAGGTAGGAGTTAAACAAGCTTAGGTCTGCGGTGCCCAGGGGGGACCCCATCCAGCCCGCACTGAGTTTCATTCCTACCACCTTAGGAAAAAAAGTCATTATTTTGAGGCTTAGAAGTCATTTCTGCAATTCCCATAGAAAATCAACGGCGTCTCTATTCAATTGTGTGGAGCGCATATCAGGTGGGTTTTCTCTGCCGGCTTAAGAGATACACGTGAAACTAAAGCCGATCCTGGGTGCCTAGGGTGCCTGTCATCCAATCCGCACTGAATTTCATTTCTAGCACATAGCCAAAAAATCGCCCCATTGACTTACATTGGAGTGCAGAAAAGGTCATTTTTTCTCGGTCCCTTTAAGAGGTAGGAGTTAAACAAGCTTAGGTCTGCGGTGCCCAGGGGGGACCCCATCCAGCCCGCACTGAGTTTCATTCCTACCACCTTAGGAAAAAAAGTCATTATTTTGAGGCTTAGAAGTCATTTCTGCAATTCCCATAGAAAATCAACGGCGTCTCTATTCAATTGTGTGGAGCGCATATCAGGTGGGTTTTCTCTGCCGGCTTAAGAGATACACGTGAAACTAAAGCCGATCCTGGGTGCCTAGGGTGCCTGTCATCCAATCCGCACTGAATTTCATTTCTAGCACATAGCCAAAAAATCGCCCCATTGACTTACATTGGAGTGCAGAAAAGGTCATTTTTTCTCGGTCCCTTTAAGAGGTAGGAGTTAAACAAGCTTAGGTCTGCGGTGCCCAGGGGGGACCCCATCCAGCCCGCACTGAGTTTCATTCCTACCACCTTAGGAAAAAAAGTCATTATTTTGAGGCTTAGAAGTCATTTCTGCAATTCCCATAGAAAATCAACGGCGTCTCTATTCAATTGTGTGGAGCGCATATCAGGTGGGTTTTCTCTGCCGGCTTAAGAGATACACGTGAAACTAAAGCCGATCCTGGGTGCCTAGGGTGCCTGTCATCCAATCCGCACTGAATTTCATTTCTAGCACATAGCCAAAAAATCGCCCCATTGACTTACATTGGAGTGCAGAAAAGGTCATTTTTTCTCGGTCCCTTTAAGAGGTAGGAGTTAAACAAGCTTAGGTCTGCGGTGCCCAGGGGGGACCCCATCCAGCCCGCACTGAGTTTCATTCCTACCACCTTAGGAAAAAAAGTCATTATTTTGAGGCTTAGAAGTCATTTCTGCAATTCCCATAGAAAATCAACGGCGTCTCTATTCAATTGTGTGGAGCGCATATCAGGTGGGTTTTCTCTGCCGGCTTAAGAGATACACGTGAAACTAAAGCCGATCCTGGGTGCCTAGGGTGCCTGTCATCCAATCCGCACTGAATTTCATTTCTAGCACATAGCCAAAAAATCGCCCCATTGACTTACATTGGAGTGCAGAAAAGGTCATTTTTTCTCGGTCCCTTTAAGAGGTAGGAGTTAAACAAGCTTAGGTCTGCGGTGCCCAGGGGGGACCCCATCCAGCCCGCACTGAGTTTCATTCCTACCACCTTAGGAAAAAAAGTCATTATTTTGAGGCTTAGAAGTCATTTCTGCAATTCCCATAGAAAATCAACGGCGTCTCTATTCAATTGTGTGGAGCGCATATCAGGTGGGTTTTCTCTGCCGGCTTAAGAGATACACGTGAAACTAAAGCCGATCCTGGGTGCCTAGGGTGCCTGTCATCCAATCCGCACTGAATTTCATTTCTAGCACATAGCCAAAAAATCGCCCCATTGACTTACATTGGAGTGCAGAAAAGGTCATTTTTTCTCGGTCCCTTTAAGAGGTAGGAGTTAAACAAGCTTAGGTCTGCGGTGCCCAGGGGGGACCCCATCCAGCCCGCACTGAGTTTCATTCCTACCACCTTAGGAAAAAAAGTCATTATTTTGAGGCTTAGAAGTCATTTCTGCAATTCCCATAGAAAATCAACGGCGTCTCTATTCAATTGTGTGGAGCGCATATCAGGTGGGTTTTCTCTGCCGGCTTAAGAGATACACGTGAAACTAAAGCCGATCCTGGGTGCCTAGGGTGCCTGTCATCCAATCCGCACTGAATTTCATTTCTAGCACATAGCCAAAAAATCGCCCCATTGACTTACATTGGAGTGCAGAAAAGGTCATTTTTTCTCGGTCCCTTTAAGAGGTAGGAGTTAAACAAGCTTAGGTCTGCGGTGCCCAGGGGGGACCCCATCCAGCCCGCACTGAGTTTCATTCCTACCACCTTAGGAAAAAAAGTCATTATTTTGAGGCTTAGAAGTCATTTCTGCAATTCCCATAGAAAATCAACGGCGTCTCTATTCAATTGTGTGGAGCGCATATCAGGTGGGTTTTCTCTGCCGGCTTAAGAGATACACGTGAAACTAAAGCCGATCCTGGGTGCCTAGGGTGCCTGTCATCCAATCCGCACTGAATTTCATTTCTAGCACATAGCCAAAAAATCGCCCCATTGACTTACATTGGAGTGCAGAAAAGGTCATTTTTTCTCGGTCCCTTTAAGAGGTAGGAGTTAAACAAGCTTAGGTCTGCGGTGCCCAGGGGGGACCCCATCCAGCCCGCACTGAGTTTCATTCCTACCACCTTAGGAAAAAAAGTCATTATTTTGAGGCTTAGAAGTCATTTCTGCAATTCCCATAGAAAATCAACGGCGTCTCTATTCAATTGTGTGGAGCGCATATCAGGTGGGTTTTCTCTGCCGGCTTAAGAGATACACGTGAAACTAAAGCCGATCCTGGGTGCCTAGGGTGCCTGTCATCCAATCCGCACTGAATTTCATTTCTAGCACATAGCCAAAAAATCGCCCCATTGACTTACATTGGAGTGCAGAAAAGGTCATTTTTTCTCGGTCCCTTTAAGAGGTAGGAGTTAAACAAGCTTAGGTCTGCGGTGCCCAGGGGGGACCCCATCCAGCCCGCACTGAGTTTCATTCCTACCACCTTAGGAAAAAAAGTCATTATTTTGAGGCTTAGAAGTCATTTCTGCAATTCCCATAGAAAATCAACGGCGTCTCTATTCAATTGTGTGGAGCGCATATCAGGTGGGTTTTCTCTGCCGGCTTAAGAGATACACGTGAAACTAAAGCCGATCCTGGGTGCCTAGGGTGCCTGTCATCCAATCCGCACTGAATTTCATTTCTAGCACATAGCCAAAAAATCGCCCCATTGACTTACATTGGAGTGCAGAAAAGGTCATTTTTTCTCGGTCCCTTTAAGAGGTAGGAGTTAAACAAGCTTAGGTCTGCGGTGCCCAGGGGGGACCCCATCCAGCCCGCACTGAGTTTCATTCCTACCACCTTAGGAAAAAAAGTCATTATTTTGAGGCTTAGAAGTCATTTCTGCAATTCCCATAGAAAATCAACGGCGTCTCTATTCAATTGTGTGGAGCGCATATCAGGTGGGTTTTCTCTGCCGGCTTAAGAGATACACGTGAAACTAAAGCCGATCCTGGGTGCCTAGGGTGCCTGTCATCCAATCCGCACTGAATTTCATTTCTAGCACATAGCCAAAAAATCGCCCCATTGACTTACATTGGAGTGCAGAAAAGGTCATTTTTTCTCGGTCCCTTTAAGAGGTAGGAGTTAAACAAGCTTAGGTCTGCGGTGCCCAGGGGGGACCCCATCCAGCCCGCACTGAGTTTCATTCCTACCACCTTAGGAAAAAAAGTCATTATTTTGAGGCTTAGAAGTCATTTCTGCAATTCCCATAGAAAATCAACGGCGTCTCTATTCAATTGTGTGGAGCGCATATCAGGTGGGTTTTCTCTGCCGGCTTAAGAGATACACGTGAAACTAAAGCCGATCCTGGGTGCCTAGGGTGCCTGTCATCCAATCCGCACTGAATTTCATTTCTAGCACATAGCCAAAAAATCGCCCCATTGACTTACATTGGAGTGCAGAAAAGGTCATTTTTTCTCGGTCCCTTTAAGAGGTAGGAGTTAAACAAGCTTAGGTCTGCGGTGCCCAGGGGGGACCCCATCCAGCCCGCACTGAGTTTCATTCCTACCACCTTAGGAAAAAAAGTCATTATTTTGAGGCTTAGAAGTCATTTCTGCAATTCCCATAGAAAATCAACGGCGTCTCTATTCAATTGTGTGGAGCGCATATCAGGTGGGTTTTCTCTGCCGGCTTAAGAGATACACGTGAAACTAAAGCCGATCCTGGGTGCCTAGGGTGCCTGTCATCCAATCCGCACTGAATTTCATTTCTAGCACATAGCCAAAAAATCGCCCCATTGACTTACATTGGAGTGCAGAAAAGGTCATTTTTTCTCGGTCCCTTTAAGAGGTAGGAGTTAAACAAGCTTAGGTCTGCGGTGCCCAGGGGGGACCCCATCCAGCCCGCACTGAGTTTCATTCCTACCACCTTAGGAAAAAAAGTCATTATTTTGAGGCTTAGAAGTCATTTCTGCAATTCCCATAGAAAATCAACGGCGTCTCTATTCAATTGTGTGGAGCGCATATCAGGTGGGTTTTCTCTGCCGGCTTAAGAGATACACGTGAAACTAAAGCCGATCCTGGGTGCCTAGGGTGCCTGTCATCCAATCCGCACTGAATTTCATTTCTAGCACATAGCCAAAAAATCGCCCCATTGACTTACATTGGAGTGCAGAAAAGGTCATTTTTTCTCGGTCCCTTTAAGAGGTAGGAGTTAAACAAGCTTAGGTCTGCGGTGCCCAGGGGGGACCCCATCCAGCCCGCACTGAGTTTCATTCCTACCACCTTAGGAAAAAAAGTCATTATTTTGAGGCTTAGAAGTCATTTCTGCAATTCCCATAGAAAATCAACGGCGTCTCTATTCAATTGTGTGGAGCGCATATCAGGTGGGTTTTCTCTGCCGGCTTAAGAGATACACGTGAAACTAAAGCCGATCCTGGGTGCCTAGGGTGCCTGTCATCCAATCCGCACTGAATTTCATTTCTAGCACATAGCCAAAAAATCGCCCCATTGACTTACATTGGAGTGCAGAAAAGGTCATTTTTTCTCGGTCCCTTTAAGAGGTAGGAGTTAAACAAGCTTAGGTCTGCGGTGCCCAGGGGGGACCCCATCCAGCCCGCACTGAGTTTCATTCCTACCACCTTAGGAAAAAAAGTCATTATTTTGAGGCTTAGAAGTCATTTCTGCAATTCCCATAGAAAATCAACGGCGTCTCTATTCAATTGTGTGGAGCGCATATCAGGTGGGTTTTCTCTGCCGGCTTAAGAGATACACGTGAAACTAAAGCCGATCCTGGGTGCCTAGGGTGCCTGTCATCCAATCCGCACTGAATTTCATTTCTAGCACATAGCCAAAAAATCGCCCCATTGACTTACATTGGAGTGCAGAAAAGGTCATTTTTTCTCGGTCCCTTTAAGAGGTAGGAGTTAAACAAGCTTAGGTCTGCGGTGCCCAGGGGGGACCCCATCCAGCCCGCACTGAGTTTCATTCCTACCACCTTAGGAAAAAAAGTCATTATTTTGAGGCTTAGAAGTCATTTCTGCAATTCCCATAGAAAATCAACGGCGTCTCTATTCAATTGTGTGGAGCGCATATCAGGTGGGTTTTCTCTGCCGGCTTAAGAGATACACGTGAAACTAAAGCCGATCCTGGGTGCCTAGGGTGCCTGTCATCCAATCCGCACTGAATTTCATTTCTAGCACATAGCCAAAAAATCGCCCCATTGACTTACATTGGAGTGCAGAAAAGGTCATTTTTTCTCGGTCCCTTTAAGAGGTAGGAGTTAAACAAGCTTAGGTCTGCGGTGCCCAGGGGGGACCCCATCCAGCCCGCACTGAGTTTCATTCCTACCACCTTAGGAAAAAAAGTCATTATTTTGAGGCTTAGAAGTCATTTCTGCAATTCCCATAGAAAATCAACGGCGTCTCTATTCAATTGTGTGGAGCGCATATCAGGTGGGTTTTCTCTGCCGGCTTAAGAGATACACGTGAAACTAAAGCCGATCCTGGGTGCCTAGGGTGCCTGTCATCCAATCCGCACTGAATTTCATTTCTAGCACATAGCCAAAAAATCGCCCCATTGACTTACATTGGAGTGCAGAAAAGGTCATTTTTTCTCGGTCCCTTTAAGAGGTAGGAGTTAAACAAGCTTAGGTCTGCGGTGCCCAGGGGGGACCCCATCCAGCCCGCACTGAGTTTCATTCCTACCACCTTAGGAAAAAAAGTCATTATTTTGAGGCTTAGAAGTCATTTCTGCAATTCCCATAGAAAATCAACGGCGTCTCTATTCAATTGTGTGGAGCGCATATCAGGTGGGTTTTCTCTGCCGGCTTAAGAGATACACGTGAAACTAAAGCCGATCCTGGGTGCCTAGGGTGCCTGTCATCCAATCCGCACTGAATTTCATTTCTAGCACATAGCCAAAAAATCGCCCCATTGACTTACATTGGAGTGCAGAAAAGGTCATTTTTTCTCGGTCCCTTTAAGAGGTAGGAGTTAAACAAGCTTAGGTCTGCGGTGCCCAGGGGGGACCCCATCCAGCCCGCACTGAGTTTCATTCCTACCACCTTAGGAAAAAAAGTCATTATTTTGAGGCTTAGAAGTCATTTCTGCAATTCCCATAGAAAATCAACGGCGTCTCTATTCAATTGTGTGGAGCGCATATCAGGTGGGTTTTCTCTGCCGGCTTAAGAGATACACGTGAAACTAAAGCCGATCCTGGGTGCCTAGGGTGCCTGTCATCCAATCCGCACTGAATTTCATTTCTAGCACATAGCCAAAAAATCGCCCCATTGACTTACATTGGAGTGCAGAAAAGGTCATTTTTTCTCGGTCCCTTTAAGAGGTAGGAGTTAAACAAGCTTAGGTCTGCGGTGCCCAGGGGGGACCCCATCCAGCCCGCACTGAGTTTCATTCCTACCACCTTAGGAAAAAAAGTCATTATTTTGAGGCTTAGAAGTCATTTCTGCAATTCCCATAGAAAATCAATGGCGTCTCTATTCAATTGTGTGGAGCGCATATCAGGTGGGTTTTCTCTGCCGGCTTAAGAGATACACGTGAAACTAAAGCCGATCCTGGGTGCCTAGGGTGCCTGTCATCCAATCCGCACTGAATTTCATTTCTAGCACATAGCCAAAAAATCGCCCCATTGACTTACATTGGAGTGCAGAAAAGGTCATTTTTTCTCGGTCCCTTTAAGAGGTAGGAGTTAAACAAGCTTAGGTCTGCGGTGCCCAGGGGGGACCCCATCCAGCCCGCACTGAGTTTCATTCCTACCACCTTAGGAAAAAAAGTCATTATTTTGAGGCTTAGAAGTCATTTCTGCTTCCTAAGGTGGTAGGAATGAAACTCAGTGCGGGCTGGATGGGGTCCCCCCTGGGCACCGCAGACCTAAGCTTGTTTAACTCCTACCTCTTAAAGGGACCGAGAAAAAATGACCTTTCTGCACTCCAATGTAAGTCAATGGGGCGATTTTTTGGCTATGTGCTAGAAATGAAATTCAGTGCGGATTGGATGACAGGCACCCTAGGCACCCAGGATCGGCTTTAGTTTCACGTGTATCTCTTAAGCCGGCAGAGAAAACCCACCTGATATGCGCTCCACACAATTGAATTAGAGACGCCGTTGATTTTCTATGGGAATTGCAGAAATGACTTCTAAGCCTCAAAATAATGACTTTTTTTCCTAAGGTGGTAGGAATGAAACTCAGTGCGGGCTGGATGGGGTCCCCCTGGGCACCGCAGACCTAAGCTTGTTTAACTCCTACCTCTTAAAGGGACCGAGAAAAAATGACCTTTTCTGCACTCCAATGTAAGTCAATGGGGCGATTTTTTGGCTATGTGCTAGAAATGAAATTCAGTGCGGATTGGATGACAGGCACCCTAGGCACCCAGGATCGGCTTTAGTTTCACGTGTATCTCTTAAGCCGGCAGAGAAAACCCACCTGATATGCGCTCCACACAATTGAATAGAGACGCCGTTGATTTTCTATGGGAATTGCAGAAATGACTTCTAAGCCTCAAAATAATGACTTTTTTTCCTAAGGTGGTAGGAATGAAACTCAGTGCGGGCTGGATGGGGTCCCCCCTGGGCACCGCAGACCTAAGCTTGTTTAACTCCTACCTCTTAAAGGGACCGAGAAAAAATGACCTTTTCTGCACTCCAATGTAAGTCAATGGGGCGATTTTTTGGCTATGTGCTAGAAATGAAATTCAGTGCGGATTGGATGACAGGCACCCTAGGCACCCAGGATCGGCTTTAGTTTCACGTGTATCTCTTAAGCCGGCAGAGAAAACCCACCTGATATGCGCTCCACACAATTGAATAGAGACGCCGTTGATTTTCTATGGGAATTGCAGAAATGACTTCTAAGCCTCAAAATAATGACTTTTTTTCCTAAGGTGGTAGGAATGAAACTCAGTGCGGGCTGGATGGGGTCCCCCCTGGGCACCGCAGACCTAAGCTTGTTTAACTCCTACCTCTTAAAGGGACCGAGAAAAAATGACCTTTTCTGCACTCCAATGTAAGTCAATGGGGCGATTTTTTGGCTATGTGCTAGAAATGAAATTCAGTGCGGATTGGATGACAGGCACCCTAGGCACCCAGGATCGGCTTTAGTTTCACGTGTATCTCTTAAGCCGGCAGAGAAAACCCACCTGATATGCGCTCCACACAATTGAATAGAGACGCCGTTGATTTTCTATGGGAATTGCAGAAATGACTTCTAAGCCTCAAAATAATGACTTTTTTTCCTAAGGTGGTAGGAATGAAACTCAGTGCGGGCTGGATGGGGTCCCCCCTGGGCACCGCAGACCTAAGCTTGTTTAACTCCTACCTCTTAAAGGGACCGAGAAAAAATGACCTTTTCTGCACTCCAATGTAAGTCAATGGGGCGATTTTTTGGCTATGTGCTAGAAATGAAATTCAGTGCGGATTGGATGACAGGCACCCTAGGCACCCAGGATCGGCTTTAGTTTCACGTGTATCTCTTAAGCCGGCAGAGAAAACCCACCTGATATGCGCTCCACACAATTGAATAGAGACGCCGTTGATTTTCTATGGGAATTGCAGAAATGACTTCTAAGCCTCAAAATAATGACTTTTTTTCCTAAGGTGGTAGGAATGAAACTCAGTGCGGGCTGGATGGGGTCCCCCCTGGGCACCGCAGACCTAAGCTTGTTTAACTCCTACCTCTTAAAGGGACCGAGAAAAAATGACCTTTTCTGCACTCCAATGTAAGTCAATGGGGCGATTTTTTGGCTATGTGCTAGAAATGAAATTCAGTGCGGATTGGATGACAGGCACCCTAGGCACCCAGGATCGGCTTTAGTTTCACGTGTATCTCTTAAGCCGGCAGAGAAAACCCACCTGATATGCGCTCCACACAATTGAATAGAGACGCCGTTGATTTTCTATGGGAATTGCAGAAATGACTTCTAAGCCTCAAAATAATGACTTTTTTTCCTAAGGTGGTAGGAATGAAACTCAGTGCGGGCTGGATGGGGTCCCCCCTGGGCACCGCAGACCTAAGCTTGTTTAACTCCTACCTCTTAAAGGGACCGAGAAAAAATGACCTTTTCTGCACTCCAATGTAAGTCAATGGGGCGATTTTTTGGCTATGTGCTAGAAATGAAATTCAGTGCGGATTGGATGACAGGCACCCTAGGCACCCAGGATCGGCTTTAGTTTCACGTGTATCTCTTAAGCCGGCAGAGAAAACCCACCTGATATGCGCTCCACACAATTGAATAGAGACGCCGTTGATTTTCTATGGGAATTGCAGAAATGACTTCTAAGCCTCAAAATAATGACTTTTTTTCCTAAGGTGGTAGGAATGAAACTCAGTGCGGGCTGGATGGGGTCCCCCCTGGGCACCGCAGACCTAAGCTTGTTTAACTCCTACCTCTTAAAGGGACCGAGAAAAAATGACCTTTTCTGCACTCCAATGTAAGTCAATGGGGCGATTTTTTGGCTATGTGCTAGAAATGAAATTCAGTGCGGATTGGATGACAGGCACCCTAGGCACCCAGGATCGGCTTTAGTTTCACGTGTATCTCTTAAGCCGGCAGAGAAAACCCACCTGATATGCGCTCCACACAATTGAATAGAGACGCCGTTGATTTTCTATGGGAATTGCAGAAATGACTTCTAAGCCTCAAAATAATGACTTTTTTTCCTAAGGTGGTAGGAATGAAACTCAGTGCGGGCTGGATGGGGTCCCCCCTGGGCACCGCAGACCTAAGCTTGTTTAACTCCTACCTCTTAAAGGGACCGAGAAAAAATGACCTTTTCTGCACTCCAATGTAAGTCAATGGGGCGATTTTTTGGCTATGTGCTAGAAATGAAATTCAGTGCGGATTGGATGACAGGCACCCTAGGCACCCAGGATCGGCTTTAGTTTCACGTGTATCTCTTAAGCCGGCAGAGAAAACCCACCTGATATGCGCTCCACACAATTGAATAGAGACGCCGTTGATTTTCTATGGGAATTGCAGAAATGACTTCTAAGCCTCAAAATAATGACTTTTTTTCCTAAGGTGGTAGGAATGAAACTCAGTGCGGGCTGGATGGGGTCCCCCCTGGGCACCGCAGACCTAAGCTTGTTTAACTCCTACCTCTTAAAGGGACCGAGAAAAAATGACCTTTTCTGCACTCCAATGTAAGTCAATGGGGCGATTTTTTGGCTATGTGCTAGAAATGAAATTCAGTGCGGATTGGATGACAGGCACCCTAGGCACCCAGGATCGGCTTTAGTTTCACGTGTATCTCTTAAGCCGGCAGAGAAAACCCACCTGATATGCGCTCCACACAATTGAATAGAGACGCCGTTGATTTTCTATGGGAATTGCAGAAATGACTTCTAAGCCTCAAAATAATGACTTTTTTTCCTAAGGTGGTAGGAATGAAACTCAGTGCGGGCTGGATGGGGTCCCCCCTGGGCACCGCAGACCTAAGCTTGTTTAACTCCTACCTCTTAAAGGGACCGAGAAAAAATGACCTTTTCTGCACTCCAATGTAAGTCAATGGGGCGATTTTTTGGCTATGTGCTAGAAATGAAATTCAGTGCGGATTGGATGACAGGCACCCTAGGCACCCAGGATCGGCTTTAGTTTCACGTGTATCTCTTAAGCCGGCAGAGAAAACCCACCTGATATGCGCTCCACACAATTGAATAGAGACGCCGTTGATTTTCTATGGGAATTGCAGAAATGACTTCTAAGCCTCAAAATAATGACTTTTTTTCCTAAGGTGGTAGGAATGAAACTCAGTGCGGGCTGGATGGGGTCCCCCCTGGGCACCGCAGACCTAAGCTTGTTTAACTCCTACCTCTTAAAGGGACCGAGAAAAAATGACCTTTTCTGCACTCCAATGTAAGTCAATGGGGCGATTTTTTGGCTATGTGCTAGAAATGAAATTCAGTGCGGATTGGATGACAGGCACCCTAGGCACCCAGGATCGGCTTTAGTTTCACGTGTATCTCTTAAGCCGGCAGAGAAAACCCACCTGATATGCGCTCCACACAATTGAATAGAGACGCCGTTGATTTTCTATGGGAATTGCAGAAATGACTTCTAAGCCTCAAAATAATGACTTTTTTTCCTAAGGTGGTAGGAATGAAACTCAGTGCGGGCTGGATGGGGTCCCCCCTGGGCACCGCAGACCTAAGCTTGTTTAACTCCTACCTCTTAAAGGGACCGAGAAAAAATGACCTTTTCTGCACTCCAATGTAAGTCAATGGGGCGATTTTTTGGCTATGTGCTAGAAATGAAATTCAGTGCGGATTGGATGACAGGCACCCTAGGCACCCAGGATCGGCTTTAGTTTCACGTGTATCTCTTAAGCCGGCAGAGAAAACCCACCTGATATGCGCTCCACACAATTGAATAGAGACGCCGTTGATTTTCTATGGGAATTGCAGAAATGACTTCTAAGCCTCAAAATAATGACTTTTTTTCCTAAGGTGGTAGGAATGAAACTCAGTGCGGGCTGGATGGGGTCCCCCCTGGGCACCGCAGACCTAAGCTTGTTTAACTCCTACCTCTTAAAGGGACCGAGAAAAAATGACCTTTTCTGCACTCCAATGTAAGTCAATGGGGCGATTTTTTGGCTATGTGCTAGAAATGAAATTCAGTGCGGATTGGATGACAGGCACCCTAGGCACCCAGGATCGGCTTTAGTTTCACGTGTATCTCTTAAGCCGGCAGAGAAAACCCACCTGATATGCGCTCCACACAATTGAATAGAGACGCCGTTGATTTTCTATGGGAATTGCAGAAATGACTTCTAAGCCTCAAAATAATGACTTTTTTTCCTAAGGTGGTAGGAATGAAACTCAGTGCGGGCTGGATGGGGTCCCCCCTGGGCACCGCAGACCTAAGCTTGTTTAACTCCTACCTCTTAAAGGGACCGAGAAAAAATGACCTTTTCTGCACTCCAATGTAAGTCAATGGGGCGATTTTTTGGCTATGTGCTAGAAATGAAATTCAGTGCGGATTGGATGACAGGCACCCTAGGCACCCAGGATCGGCTTTAGTTTCACGTGTATCTCTTAAGCCGGCAGAGAAAACCCACCTGATATGCGCTCCACACAATTGAATAGAGACGCCGTTGATTTTCTATGGGAATTGCAGAAATGACTTCTAAGCCTCAAAATAATGACTTTTTTTCCTAAGGTGGTAGGAATGAAACTCAGTGCGGGCTGGATGGGGTCCCCCCTGGGCACCGCAGACCTAAGCTTGTTTAACTCCTACCTCTTAAAGGGACCGAGAAAAAATGACCTTTTCTGCACTCCAATGTAAGTCAATGGGGCGATTTTTTGGCTATGTGCTAGAAATGAAATTCAGTGCGGATTGGATGACAGGCACCCTAGGCACCCAGGATCGGCTTTAGTTTCACGTGTATCTCTTAAGCCGGCAGAGAAAACCCACCTGATATGCGCTCCACACAATTGAATAGAGACGCCGTTGATTTTCTATGGGAATTGCAGAAATGACTTCTAAGCCTCAAAATAATGACTTTTTTTCCTAAGGTGGTAGGAATGAAACTCAGTGCGGGCTGGATGGGGTCCCCCCTGGGCACCGCAGACCTAAGCTTGTTTAACTCCTACCTCTTAAAGGGACCGAGAAAAAATGACCTTTTCTGCACTCCAATGTAAGTCAATGGGGCGATTTTTTGGCTATGTGCTAGAAATGAAATTCAGTGCGGATTGGATGACAGGCACCCTAGGCACCCAGGATCGGCTTTAGTTTCACGTGTATCTCTTAAGCCGGCAGAGAAAACCCACCTGATATGCGCTCCACACAATTGAATAGAGACGCCGTTGATTTTCTATGGGAATTGCAGAAATGACTTCTAAGCCTCAAAATAATGACTTTTTTTCCTAAGGTGGTAGGAATGAAACTCAGTGCGGGCTGGATGGGGTCCCCCCTGGGCACCGCAGACCTAAGCTTGTTTAACTCCTACCTCTTAAAGGGACCGAGAAAAAATGACCTTTTCTGCACTCCAATGTAAGTCAATGGGGCGATTTTTTGGCTATGTGCTAGAAATGAAATTCAGTGCGGATTGGATGACAGGCACCCTAGGCACCCAGGATCGGCTTTAGTTTCACGTGTATCTCTTAAGCCGGCAGAGAAAACCCACCTGATATGCGCTCCACACAATTGAATAGAGACGCCGTTGATTTTCTATGGGAATTGCAGAAATGACTTCTAAGCCTCAAAATAATGACTTTTTTTCCTAAGGTGGTAGGAATGAAACTCAGTGCGGGCTGGATGGGGTCCCCCTGGGCACCGCAGACCTAAGCTTGTTTAACTCCTACCTCTTAAAGGGACCGAGAAAAAATGACCTTTTCTGCACTCCAATGTAAGTCAATGGGGCGATTTTTTGGCTATGTGCTAGAAATGAAATTCAGTGCGGATTGGATGACAGGCACCCTAGGCACCCAGGATCGGCTTTAGTTTCACGTGTATCTCTTAAGCCGGCAGAGAAAACCCACCTGATATGCGCTCCACACAATTGAATAGAGACGCCGTTGATTTTCTATGGGAATTGCAGAAATGACTTCTAAGCCTCAAAATAATGACTTTTTTTCCTAAGGTGGTAGGAATGAAACTCAGTGCGGGCTGGATGGGGTCCCCCCTGGGCACCGCAGACCTAAGCTTGTTTAACTCCTACCTCTTAAAGGGACCGAGAAAAAATGACCTTTTCTGCACTCCAATGTAAGTCAATGGGGCGATTTTTTGGCTATGTGCTAGAAATGAAATTCAGTGCGGATTGGATGACAGGCACCCTAGGCACCCAGGATCGGCTTTAGTTTCACGTGTATCTCTTAAGCCGGCAGAGAAAACCCACCTGATATGCGCTCCACACAATTGAATAGAGACGCCGTTGATTTTCTATGGGAATTGCAGAAATGACTTCTAAGCCTCAAAATAATGACTTTTTTTCCTAAGGTGGTAGGAATGAAACTCAGTGCGGGCTGGATGGGGTCCCCCTGGGCACCGCAGACCTAAGCTTGTTTAACTCCTACCTCTTAAAGGGACCGAGAAAAAATGACCTTTTCTGCACTCCAATGTAAGTCAATGGGGCGATTTTTTGGCTATGTGCTAGAAATGAAATTCAGTGCGGATTGGATGACAGGCACCCTAGGCACCCAGGATCGGCTTTAGTTTCACGTGTATCTCTTAAGCCGGCAGAGAAAACCCACCTGATATGCGCTCCACACAATTGAATAGAGACGCCGTTGATTTTCTATGGGAATTGCAGAAATGACTTCTAAGCCTCAAAATAATGACTTTTTTTCCTAAGGTGGTAGGAATGAAACTCAGTGCGGGCTGGATGGGGTCCCCCCTGGGCACCGCAGACCTAAGCTTGTTTAACTCCTACCTCTTAAAGGGACCGAGAAAAAATGACCTTTTCTGCACTCCAATGTAAGTCAATGGGGCGATTTTTTGGCTATGTGCTAGAAATGAAATTCAGTGCGGATTGGATGACAGGCACCCTAGGCACCCAGGATCGGCTTTAGTTTCACGTGTATCTCTTAAGCCGGCAGAGAAAACCCACCTGATATGCGCTCCACACAATTGAATAGAGACGCCGTTGATTTTCTATGGGAATTGCAGAAATGACTTCTAAGCCTCAAAATAATGACTTTTTTTCCTAAGGTGGTAGGAATGAAACTCAGTGCGGGCTGGATGGGGTCCCCCCTGGGCACCGCAGACCTAAGCTTGTTTAACTCCTACCTCTTAAAGGGACCGAGAAAAAATGACCTTTTCTGCACTCCAATGTAAGTCAATGGGGCGATTTTTTGGCTATGTGCTAGAAATGAAATTCAGTGCGGATTGGATGACAGGCACCCTAGGCACCCAGGATCGGCTTTAGTTTCACGTGTATCTCTTAAGCCGGCAGAGAAAACCCACCTGATATGCGCTCCACACAATTGAATAGAGACGCCGTTGATTTTCTATGGGAATTGCAGAAATGACTTCTAAGCCTCAAAATAATGACTTTTTTTCCTAAGGTGGTAGGAATGAAACTCAGTGCGGGCTGGATGGGGTCCCCCCTGGGCACCGCAGACCTAAGCTTGTTTAACTCCTACCTCTTAAAGGGACCGAGAAAAAATGACCTTTTCTGCACTCCAATGTAAGTCAATGGGGCGATTTTTTGGCTATGTGCTAGAAATGAAATTCAGTGCGGATTGGATGACAGGCACCCTAGGCACCCAGGATCGGCTTTAGTTTCACGTGTATCTCTTAAGCCGGCAGAGAAAACCCACCTGATATGCGCTCCACACAATTGAATAGAGACGCCGTTGATTTTCTATGGGAATTGCAGAAATGACTTCTAAGCCTCAAAATAATGACTTTTTTTCCTAAGGTGGTAGGAATGAAACTCAGTGCGGGCTGGATGGGGTCCCCCCTGGGCACCGCAGACCTAAGCTTGTTTAACTCCTACCTCTTAAAGGGACCGAGAAAAAATGACCTTTTCTGCACTCCAATGTAAGTCAATGGGGCGATTTTTTGGCTATGTGCTAGAAATGAAATTCAGTGCGGATTGGATGACAGGCACCCTAGGCACCCAGGATCGGCTTTAGTTTCACGTGTATCTCTTAAGCCGGCAGAGAAAACCCACCTGATATGCGCTCCACACAATTGAATAGAGACGCCGTTGATTTTCTATGGGAATTGCAGAAATGACTTCTAAGCCTCAAAATAATGACTTTTTTTCCTAAGGTGGTAGGAATGAAACTCAGTGCGGGCTGGATGGGGTCCCCCCTGGGCACCGCAGACCTAAGCTTGTTTAACTCCTACCTCTTAAAGGGACCGAGAAAAAATGACCTTTTCTGCACTCCAATGTAAGTCAATGGGGCGATTTTTTGGCTATGTGCTAGAAATGAAATTCAGTGCGGATTGGATGACAGGCACCCTAGGCACCCAGGATCGGCTTTAGTTTCACGTGTATCTCTTAAGCCGGCAGAGAAAACCCACCTGATATGCGCTCCACACAATTGAATAGAGACGCCGTTGATTTTCTATGGGAATTGCAGAAATGACTTCTAAGCCTCAAAATAATGACTTTTTTTCCTAAGGTGGTAGGAATGAAACTCAGTGCGGGCTGGATGGGGTCCCCCCTGGGCACCGCAGACCTAAGCTTGTTTAACTCCTACCTCTTAAAGGGACCGAGAAAAAATGACCTTTTCTGCACTCCAATGTAAGTCAATGGGGCGATTTTTTGGCTATGTGCTAGAAATGAAATTCAGTGCGGATTGGATGACAGGCACCCTAGGCACCCAGGATCGGCTTTAGTTTCACGTGTATCTCTTAAGCCGGCAGAGAAAACCCACCTGATATGCGCTCCACACAATTGAATAGAGACGCCGTTGATTTTCTATGGGAATTGCAGAAATGACTTCTAAGCCTCAAAATAATGACTTTTTTTCCTAAGGTGGTAGGAATGAAACTCAGTGCGGGCTGGATGGGGTCCCCCCTGGGCACCGCAGACCTAAGCTTGTTTAACTCCTACCTCTTAAAGGGACCGAGAAAAAATGACCTTTTCTGCACTCCAATGTAAGTCAATGGGGCGATTTTTTGGCTATGTGCTAGAAATGAAATTCAGTGCGGATTGGATGACAGGCACCCTAGGCACCCAGGATCGGCTTTAGTTTCACGTGTATCTCTTAAGCCGGCAGAGAAAACCCACCTGATATGCGCTCCACACAATTGAATAGAGACGCCGTTGATTTTCTATGGGAATTGCAGAAATGACTTCTAAGCCTCAAAATAATGACTTTTTTTCCTAAGGTGGTAGGAATGAAACTCAGTGCGGGCTGGATGGGGTCCCCCCTGGGCACCGCAGACCTAAGCTTGTTTAACTCCTACCTCTTAAAGGGACCGAGAAAAAATGACCTTTTCTGCACTCCAATGTAAGTCAATGGGGCGATTTTTTGGCTATGTGCTAGAAATGAAATTCAGTGCGGATTGGATGACAGGCACCCTAGGCACCCAGGATCGGCTTTAGTTTCACGTGTATCTCTTAAGCCGGCAGAGAAAACCCACCTGATATGCGCTCCACACAATTGAATAGAGACGCCGTTGATTTTCTATGGGAATTGCAGAAATGACTTCTAAGCCTCAAAATAATGACTTTTTTTCCTAAGGTGGTAGGAATGAAACTCAGTGCGGGCTGGATGGGGTCCCCCCTGGGCACCGCAGACCTAAGCTTGTTTAACTCCTACCTCTTAAAGGGACCGAGAAAAAATGACCTTTTCTGCACTCCAATGTAAGTCAATGGGGCGATTTTTTGGCTATGTGCTAGAAATGAAATTCAGTGCGGATTGGATGACAGGCACCCTAGGCACCCAGGATCGGCTTTAGTTTCACGTGTATCTCTTAAGCCGGCAGAGAAAACCCACCTGATATGCGCTCCACACAATTGAATAGAGACGCCGTTGATTTTCTATGGGAATTGCAGAAATGACTTCTAAGCCTCAAAATAATGACTTTTTTTCCTAAGGTGGTAGGAATGAAACTCAGTGCGGGCTGGATGGGGTCCCCCCTGGGCACCGCAGACCTAAGCTTGTTTAACTCCTACCTCTTAAAGGGACCGAGAAAAAATGACCTTTTCTGCACTCCAATGTAAGTCAATGGGGCGATTTTTTGGCTATGTGCTAGAAATGAAATTCAGTGCGGATTGGATGACAGGCACCCTAGGCACCCAGGATCGGCTTTAGTTTCACGTGTATCTCTTAAGCCGGCAGAGAAAACCCACCTGATATGCGCTCCACACAATTGAATAGAGACGCCGTTGATTTTCTATGGGAATTGCAGAAATGACTTCTAAGCCTCAAAATAATGACTTTTTTTCCTAAGGTGGTAGGAATGAAACTCAGTGCGGGCTGGATGGGGTCCCCCCTGGGCACCGCAGACCTAAGCTTGTTTAACTCCTACCTCTTAAAGGGACCGAGAAAAAATGACCTTTTCTGCACTCCAATGTAAGTCAATGGGGCGATTTTTTGGCTATGTGCTAGAAATGAAATTCAGTGCGGATTGGATGACAGGCACCCTAGGCACCCAGGATCGGCTTTAGTTTCACGTGTATCTCTTAAGCCGGCAGAGAAAACCCACCTGATATGCGCTCCACACAATTGAATAGAGACGCCGTTGATTTTCTATGGGAATTGCAGAAATGACTTCTAAGCCTCAAAATAATGACTTTTTTTCCTAAGGTGGTAGGAATGAAACTCAGTGCGGGCTGGATGGGGTCCCCCCTGGGCACCGCAGACCTAAGCTTGTTTAACTCCTACCTCTTAAAGGGACCGAGAAAAAATGACCTTTTCTGCACTCCAATGTAAGTCAATGGGGCGATTTTTTGGCTATGTGCTAGAAATGAAATTCAGTGCGGATTGGATGACAGGCACCCTAGGCACCCAGGATCGGCTTTAGTTTCACGTGTATCTCTTAAGCCGGCAGAGAAAACCCACCTGATATGCGCTCCACACAATTGAATAGAGACGCCGTTGATTTTCTATGGGAATTGCAGAAATGACTTCTAAGCCTCAAAATAATGACTTTTTTTCCTAAGGTGGTAGGAATGAAACTCAGTGCGGGCTGGATGGGGTCCCCCCTGGGCACCGCAGACCTAAGCTTGTTTAACTCCTACCTCTTAAAGGGACCGAGAAAAAATGACCTTTTCTGCACTCCAATGTAAGTCAATGGGGCGATTTTTTGGCTATGTGCTAGAAATGAAATTCAGTGCGGATTGGATGACAGGCACCCTAGGCACCCAGGATCGGCTTTAGTTTCACGTGTATCTCTTAAGCCGGCAGAGAAAACCCACCTGATATGCGCTCCACACAATTGAATAGAGACGCCGTTGATTTTCTATGGGAATTGCAGAAATGACTTCTAAGCCTCAAAATAATGACTTTTTTTCCTAAGGTGGTAGGAATGAAACTCAGTGCGGGCTGGATGGGGTCCCCCCTGGGCACCGCAGACCTAAGCTTGTTTAACTCCTACCTCTTAAAGGGACCGAGAAAAAATGACCTTTTCTGCACTCCAATGTAAGTCAATGGGGCGATTTTTTGGCTATGTGCTAGAAATGAAATTCAGTGCGGATTGGATGACAGGCACCCTAGGCACCCAGGATCGGCTTTAGTTTCACGTGTATCTCTTAAGCCGGCAGAGAAAACCCACCTGATATGCGCTCCACACAATTGAATAGAGACGCCGTTGATTTTCTATGGGAATTGCAGAAATGACTTCTAAGCCTCAAAATAATGACTTTTTTTCCTAAGGTGGTAGGAATGAAACTCAGTGCGGGCTGGATGGGGTCCCCCCTGGGCACCGCAGACCTAAGCTTGTTTAACTCCTACCTCTTAAAGGGACCGAGAAAAAATGACCTTTTCTGCACTCCAATGTAAGTCAATGGGGCGATTTTTTGGCTATGTGCTAGAAATGAAATTCAGTGCGGATTGGATGACAGGCACCCTAGGCACCCAGGATCGGCTTTAGTTTCACGTGTATCTCTTAAGCCGGCAGAGAAAACCCACCTGATATGCGCTCCACACAATTGAATAGAGACGCCGTTGATTTTCTATGGGAATTGCAGAAATGACTTCTAAGCCTCAAAATAATGACTTTTTTTCCTAAGGTGGTAGGAATGAAACTCAGTGCGGGCTGGATGGGGTCCCCCCTGGGCACCGCAGACCTAAGCTTGTTTAACTCCTACCTCTTAAAGGGACCGAGAAAAAATGACCTTTTCTGCACTCCAATGTAAGTCAATGGGGCGATTTTTTGGCTATGTGCTAGAAATGAAATTCAGTGCGGATTGGATGACAGGCACCCTAGGCACCCAGGATCGGCTTTAGTTTCACGTGTATCTCTTAAGCCGGCAGAGAAAACCCACCTGATATGCGCTCCACACAATTGAATAGAGACGCCGTTGATTTTCTATGGGAATTGCAGAAATGACTTCTAAGCCTCAAAATAATGACTTTTTTTCCTAAGGTGGTAGGAATGAAACTCAGTGCGGGCTGGATGGGGTCCCCCCTGGGCACCGCAGACCTAAGCTTGTTTAACTCCTACCTCTTAAAGGGACCGAGAAAAAATGACCTTTTCTGCACTCCAATGTAAGTCAATGGGGCGATTTTTTGGCTATGTGCTAGAAATGAAATTCAGTGCGGATTGGATGACAGGCACCCTAGGCACCCAGGATCGGCTTTAGTTTCACGTGTATCTCTTAAGCCGGCAGAGAAAACCCACCTGATATGCGCTCCACACAATTGAATAGAGACGCCGTTGATTTTCTATGGGAATTGCAGAAATGACTTCTAAGCCTCAAAATAATGACTTTTTTTCCTAAGGTGGTAGGAATGAAACTCAGTGCGGGCTGGATGGGGTCCCCCCTGGGCACCGCAGACCTAAGCTTGTTTAACTCCTACCTCTTAAAGGGACCGAGAAAAAATGACCTTTTCTGCACTCCAATGTAAGTCAATGGGGCGATTTTTTGGCTATGTGCTAGAAATGAAATTCAGTGCGGATTGGATGACAGGCACCCTAGGCACCCAGGATCGGCTTTAGTTTCACGTGTATCTCTTAAGCCGGCAGAGAAAACCCACCTGATATGCGCTCCACACAATTGAATAGAGACGCCGTTGATTTTCTATGGGAATTGCAGAAATGACTTCTAAGCCTCAAAATAATGACTTTTTTTCCTAAGGTGGTAGGAATGAAACTCAGTGCGGGCTGGATGGGGTCCCCCCTGGGCACCGCAGACCTAAGCTTGTTTAACTCCTACCTCTTAAAGGGACCGAGAAAAAATGACCTTTTCTGCACTCCAATGTAAGTCAATGGGGCGATTTTTTGGCTATGTGCTAGAAATGAAATTCAGTGCGGATTGGATGACAGGCACCCTAGGCACCCAGGATCGGCTTTAGTTTCACGTGTATCTCTTAAGCCGGCAGAGAAAACCCACCTGATATGCGCTCCACACAATTGAATAGAGACGCCGTTGATTTTCTATGGGAATTGCAGAAATGACTTCTAAGCCTCAAAATAATGACTTTTTTTCCTAAGGTGGTAGGAATGAAACTCAGTGCGGGCTGGATGGGGTCCCCCCTGGGCACCGCAGACCTAAGCTTGTTTAACTCCTACCTCTTAAAGGGACCGAGAAAAAATGACCTTTTCTGCACTCCAATGTAAGTCAATGGGGCGATTTTTTGGCTATGTGCTAGAAATGAAATTCAGTGCGGATTGGATGACAGGCACCCTAGGCACCCAGGATCGGCTTTAGTTTCACGTGTATCTCTTAAGCCGGCAGAGAAAACCCACCTGATATGCGCTCCACACAATTGAATAGAGACGCCGTTGATTTTCTATGGGAATTGCAGAAATGACTTCTAAGCCTCAAAATAATGACTTTTTTTCCTAAGGTGGTAGGAATGAAACTCAGTGCGGGCTGGATGGGGTCCCCCCTGGGCACCGCAGACCTAAGCTTGTTTAACTCCTACCTCTTAAAGGGACCGAGAAAAAATGACCTTTTCTGCACTCCAATGTAAGTCAATGGGGCGATTTTTTGGCTATGTGCTAGAAATGAAATTCAGTGCGGATTGGATGACAGGCACCCTAGGCACCCAGGATCGGCTTTAGTTTCACGTGTATCTCTTAAGCCGGCAGAGAAAACCCACCTGATATGCGCTCCACACAATTGAATAGAGACGCCGTTGATTTTCTATGGGAATTGCAGAAATGACTTCTAAGCCTCAAAATAATGACTTTTTTTCCTAAGGTGGTAGGAATGAAACTCAGTGCGGGCTGGATGGGGTCCCCCCTGGGCACCGCAGACCTAAGCTTGTTTAACTCCTACCTCTTAAAGGGACCGAGAAAAAATGACCTTTTCTGCACTCCAATGTAAGTCAATGGGGCGATTTTTTGGCTATGTGCTAGAAATGAAATTCAGTGCGGATTGGATGACAGGCACCCTAGGCACCCAGGATCGGCTTTAGTTTCACGTGTATCTCTTAAGCCGGCAGAGAAAACCCACCTGATATGCGCTCCACACAATTGAATAGAGACGCCGTTGATTTTCTATGGGAATTGCAGAAATGACTTCTAAGCCTCAAAATAATGACTTTTTTTCCTAAGGTGGTAGGAATGAAACTCAGTGCGGGCTGGATGGGGTCCCCCCTGGGCACCGCAGACCTAAGCTTGTTTAACTCCTACCTCTTAAAGGGACCGAGAAAAAATGACCTTTTCTGCACTCCAATGTAAGTCAATGGGGCGATTTTTTGGCTATGTGCTAGAAATGAAATTCAGTGCGGATTGGATGACAGGCACCCTAGGCACCCAGGATCGGCTTTAGTTTCACGTGTATCTCTTAAGCCGGCAGAGAAAACCCACCTGATATGCGCTCCACACAATTGAATAGAGACGCCGTTGATTTTCTATGGGAATTGCAGAAATGACTTCTAAGCCTCAAAATAATGACTTTTTTTCCTAAGGTGGTAGGAATGAAACTCAGTGCGGGCTGGATGGGGTCCCCCCTGGGCACCGCAGACCTAAGCTTGTTTAACTCCTACCTCTTAAAGGGACCGAGAAAAAATGACCTTTTCTGCACTCCAATGTAAGTCAATGGGGCGATTTTTTGGCTATGTGCTAGAAATGAAATTCAGTGCGGATTGGATGACAGGCACCCTAGGCACCCAGGATCGGCTTTAGTTTCACGTGTATCTCTTAAGCCGGCAGAGAAAACCCACCTGATATGCGCTCCACACAATTGAATAGAGACGCCGTTGATTTTCTATGGGAATTGCAGAAATGACTTCTAAGCCTCAAAATAATGACTTTTTTTCCTAAGGTGGTAGGAATGAAACTCAGTGCGGGCTGGATGGGGTCCCCCCTGGGCACCGCAGACCTAAGCTTGTTTAACTCCTACCTCTTAAAGGGACCGAGAAAAAATGACCTTTTCTGCACTCCAATGTAAGTCAATGGGGCGATTTTTTGGCTATGTGCTAGAAATGAAATTCAGTGCGGATTGGATGACAGGCACCCTAGGCACCCAGGATCGGCTTTAGTTTCACGTGTATCTCTTAAGCCGGCAGAGAAAACCCACCTGATATGCGCTCCACACAATTGAATAGAGACGCCGTTGATTTTCTATGGGAATTGCAGAAATGACTTCTAAGCCTCAAAATAATGACTTTTTTTCCTAAGGTGGTAGGAATGAAACTCAGTGCGGGCTGGATGGGGTCCCCCCTGGGCACCGCAGACCTAAGCTTGTTTAACTCCTACCTCTTAAAGGGACCGAGAAAAAATGACCTTTTCTGCACTCCAATGTAAGTCAATGGGGCGATTTTTTGGCTATGTGCTAGAAATGAAATTCAGTGCGGATTGGATGACAGGCACCCTAGGCACCCAGGATCGGCTTTAGTTTCACGTGTATCTCTTAAGCCGGCAGAGAAAACCCACCTGATATGCGCTCCACACAATTGAATAGAGACGCCGTTGATTTTCTATGGGAATTGCAGAAATGACTTCTAAGCCTCAAAATAATGACTTTTTTTCCTAAGGTGGTAGGAATGAAACTCAGTGCGGGCTGGATGGGGTCCCCCCTGGGCACCGCAGACCTAAGCTTGTTTAACTCCTACCTCTTAAAGGGACCGAGAAAAAATGACCTTTTCTGCACTCCAATGTAAGTCAATGGGGCGATTTTTTGGCTATGTGCTAGAAATGAAATTCAGTGCGGATTGGATGACAGGCACCCTAGGCACCCAGGATCGGCTTTAGTTTCACGTGTATCTCTTAAGCCGGCAGAGAAAACCCACCTGATATGCGCTCCACACAATTGAATAGAGACGCCGTTGATTTTCTATGGGAATTGCAGAAATGACTTCTAAGCCTCAAAATAATGACTTTTTTTCCTAAGGTGGTAGGAATGAAACTCAGTGCGGGCTGGATGGGGTCCCCCCTGGGCACCGCAGACCTAAGCTTGTTTAACTCCTACCTCTTAAAGGGACCGAGAAAAAATGACCTTTTCTGCACTCCAATGTAAGTCAATGGGGCGATTTTTTGGCTATGTGCTAGAAATGAAATTCAGTGCGGATTGGATGACAGGCACCCTAGGCACCCAGGATCGGCTTTAGTTTCACGTGTATCTCTTAAGCCGGCAGAGAAAACCCACCTGATATGCGCTCCACACAATTGAATAGAGACGCCGTTGATTTTCTATGGGAATTGCAGAAATGACTTCTAAGCCTCAAAATAATGACTTTTTTTCCTAAGGTGGTAGGAATGAAACTCAGTGCGGGCTGGATGGGGTCCCCCCTGGGCACCGCAGACCTAAGCTTGTTTAACTCCTACCTCTTAAAGGGACCGAGAAAAAATGACCTTTTCTGCACTCCAATGTAAGTCAATGGGGCGATTTTTTGGCTATGTGCTAGAAATGAAATTCAGTGCGGATTGGATGACAGGCACCCTAGGCACCCAGGATCGGCTTTAGTTTCACGTGTATCTCTTAAGCCGGCAGAGAAAACCCACCTGATATGCGCTCCACACAATTGAATAGAGACGCCGTTGATTTTCTATGGGAATTGCAGAAATGACTTCTAAGCCTCAAAATAATGACTTTTTTTCCTAAGGTGGTAGGAATGAAACTCAGTGCGGGCTGGATGGGGTCCCCCCTGGGCACCGCAGACCTAAGCTTGTTTAACTCCTACCTCTTAAAGGGACCGAGAAAAAATGACCTTTTCTGCACTCCAATGTAAGTCAATGGGGCGATTTTTTGGCTATGTGCTAGAAATGAAATTCAGTGCGGATTGGATGACAGGCACCCTAGGCACCCAGGATCGGCTTTAGTTTCACGTGTATCTCTTAAGCCGGCAGAGAAAACCCACCTGATATGCGCTCCACACAATTGAATAGAGACGCCGTTGATTTTCTATGGGAATTGCAGAAATGACTTCTAAGCCTCAAAATAATGACTTTTTTTCCTAAGGTGGTAGGAATGAAACTCAGTGCGGGCTGGATGGGGTCCCCCCTGGGCACCGCAGACCTAAGCTTGTTTAACTCCTACCTCTTAAAGGGACCGAGAAAAAATGACCTTTTCTGCACTCCAATGTAAGTCAATGGGGCGATTTTTTGGCTATGTGCTAGAAATGAAATTCAGTGCGGATTGGATGACAGGCACCCTAGGCACCCAGGATCGGCTTTAGTTTCACGTGTATCTCTTAAGCCGGCAGAGAAAACCCACCTGATATGCGCTCCACACAATTGAATAGAGACGCCGTTGATTTTCTATGGGAATTGCAGAAATGACTTCTAAGCCTCAAAATAATGACTTTTTTTCCTAAGGTGGTAGGAATGAAACTCAGTGCGGGCTGGATGGGGTCCCCCCTGGGCACCGCAGACCTAAGCTTGTTTAACTCCTACCTCTTAAAGGGACCGAGAAAAAATGACCTTTTCTGCACTCCAATGTAAGTCAATGGGGCGATTTTTTGGCTATGTGCTAGAAATGAAATTCAGTGCGGATTGGATGACAGGCACCCTAGGCACCCAGGATCGGCTTTAGTTTCACGTGTATCTCTTAAGCCGGCAGAGAAAACCCACCTGATATGCGCTCCACACAATTGAATAGAGACGCCGTTGATTTTCTATGGGAATTGCAGAAATGACTTCTAAGCCTCAAAATAATGACTTTTTTTCCTAAGGTGGTAGGAATGAAACTCAGTGCGGGCTGGATGGGGTCCCCCCTGGGCACCGCAGACCTAAGCTTGTTTAACTCCTACCTCTTAAAGGGACCGAGAAAAAATGACCTTTTCTGCACTCCAATGTAAGTCAATGGGGCGATTTTTTGGCTATGTGCTAGAAATGAAATTCAGTGCGGATTGGATGACAGGCACCCTAGGCACCCAGGATCGGCTTTAGTTTCACGTGTATCTCTTAAGCCGGCAGAGAAAACCCACCTGATATGCGCTCCACACAATTGAATAGAGACGCCGTTGATTTTCTATGGGAATTGCAGAAATGACTTCTAAGCCTCAAAATAATGACTTTTTTTCCTAAGGTGGTAGGAATGAAACTCAGTGCGGGCTGGATGGGGTCCCCCCTGGGCACCGCAGACCTAAGCTTGTTTAACTCCTACCTCTTAAAGGGACCGAGAAAAAATGACCTTTTCTGCACTCCAATGTAAGTCAATGGGGCGATTTTTTGGCTATGTGCTAGAAATGAAATTCAGTGCGGATTGGATGACAGGCACCCTAGGCACCCAGGATCGGCTTTAGTTTCACGTGTATCTCTTAAGCCGGCAGAGAAAACCCACCTGATATGCGCTCCACACAATTGAATAGAGACGCCGTTGATTTTCTATGGGAATTGCAGAAATGACTTCTAAGCCTCAAAATAATGACTTTTTTTCCTAAGGTGGTAGGAATGAAACTCAGTGCGGGCTGGATGGGGTCCCCCCTGGGCACCGCAGACCTAAGCTTGTTTAACTCCTACCTCTTAAAGGGACCGAGAAAAAATGACCTTTTCTGCACTCCAATGTAAGTCAATGGGGCGATTTTTTGGCTATGTGCTAGAAATGAAATTCAGTGCGGATTGGATGACAGGCACCCTAGGCACCCAGGATCGGCTTTAGTTTCACGTGTATCTCTTAAGCCGGCAGAGAAAACCCACCTGATATGCGCTCCACACAATTGAATAGAGACGCCGTTGATTTTCTATGGGAATTGCAGAAATGACTTCTAAGCCTCAAAATAATGACTTTTTTTCCTAAGGTGGTAGGAATGAAACTCAGTGCGGGCTGGATGGGGTCCCCCCTGGGCACCGCAGACCTAAGCTTGTTTAACTCCTACCTCTTAAAGGGACCGAGAAAAAATGACCTTTTCTGCACTCCAATGTAAGTCAATGGGGCGATTTTTTGGCTATGTGCTAGAAATGAAATTCAGTGCGGATTGGATGACAGGCACCCTAGGCACCCAGGATCGGCTTTAGTTTCACGTGTATCTCTTAAGCCGGCAGAGAAAACCCACCTGATATGCGCTCCACACAATTGAATAGAGACGCCGTTGATTTTCTATGGGAATTGCAGAAATGACTTCTAAGCCTCAAAATAATGACTTTTTTTCCTAAGGTGGTAGGAATGAAACTCAGTGCGGGCTGGATGGGGTCCCCCCTGGGCACCGCAGACCTAAGCTTGTTTAACTCCTACCTCTTAAAGGGACCGAGAAAAAATGACCTTTTCTGCACTCCAATGTAAGTCAATGGGGCGATTTTTTGGCTATGTGCTAGAAATGAAATTCAGTGCGGATTGGATGACAGGCACCCTAGGCACCCAGGATCGGCTTTAGTTTCACGTGTATCTCTTAAGCCGGCAGAGAAAACCCACCTGATATGCGCTCCACACAATTGAATAGAGACGCCGTTGATTTTCTATGGGAATTGCAGAAATGACTTCTAAGCCTCAAAATAATGACTTTTTTTCCTAAGGTGGTAGGAATGAAACTCAGTGCGGGCTGGATGGGGTCCCCCCTGGGCACCGCAGACCTAAGCTTGTTTAACTCCTACCTCTTAAAGGGACCGAGAAAAAATGACCTTTTCTGCACTCCAATGTAAGTCAATGGGGCGATTTTTTGGCTATGTGCTAGAAATGAAATTCAGTGCGGATTGGATGACAGGCACCCTAGGCACCCAGGATCGGCTTTAGTTTCACGTGTATCTCTTAAGCCGGCAGAGAAAACCCACCTGATATGCGCTCCACACAATTGAATAGAGACGCCGTTGATTTTCTATGGGAATTGCAGAAATGACTTCTAAGCCTCAAAATAATGACTTTTTTTCCTAAGGTGGTAGGAATGAAACTCAGTGCGGGCTGGATGGGGTCCCCCCTGGGCACCGCAGACCTAAGCTTGTTTAACTCCTACCTCTTAAAGGGACCGAGAAAAAATGACCTTTTCTGCACTCCAATGTAAGTCAATGGGGCGATTTTTTGGCTATGTGCTAGAAATGAAATTCAGTGCGGATTGGATGACAGGCACCCTAGGCACCCAGGATCGGCTTTAGTTTCACGTGTATCTCTTAAGCCGGCAGAGAAAACCCACCTGATATGCGCTCCACACAATTGAATAGAGACGCCGTTGATTTTCTATGGGAATTGCAGAAATGACTTCTAAGCCTCAAAATAATGACTTTTTTTCCTAAGGTGGTAGGAATGAAACTCAGTGCGGGCTGGATGGGGTCCCCCCTGGGCACCGCAGACCTAAGCTTGTTTAACTCCTACCTCTTAAAGGGACCGAGAAAAAATGACCTTTTCTGCACTCCAATGTAAGTCAATGGGGCGATTTTTTGGCTATGTGCTAGAAATGAAATTCAGTGCGGATTGGATGACAGGCACCCTAGGCACCCAGGATCGGCTTTAGTTTCACGTGTATCTCTTAAGCCGGCAGAGAAAACCCACCTGATATGCGCTCCACACAATTGAATAGAGACGCCGTTGATTTTCTATGGGAATTGCAGAAATGACTTCTAAGCCTCAAAATAATGACTTTTTTTCCTAAGGTGGTAGGAATGAAACTCAGTGCGGGCTGGATGGGGTCCCCCCTGGGCACCGCAGACCTAAGCTTGTTTAACTCCTACCTCTTAAAGGGACCGAGAAAAAATGACCTTTTCTGCACTCCAATGTAAGTCAATGGGGCGATTTTTTGGCTATGTGCTAGAAATGAAATTCAGTGCGGATTGGATGACAGGCACCCTAGGCACCCAGGATCGGCTTTAGTTTCACGTGTATCTCTTAAGCCGGCAGAGAAAACCCACCTGATATGCGCTCCACACAATTGAATAGAGACGCCGTTGATTTTCTATGGGAATTGCAGAAATGACTTCTAAGCCTCAAAATAATGACTTTTTTTCCTAAGGTGGTAGGAATGAAACTCAGTGCGGGCTGGATGGGGTCCCCCCTGGGCACCGCAGACCTAAGCTTGTTTAACTCCTACCTCTTAAAGGGACCGAGAAAAAATGACCTTTTCTGCACTCCAATGTAAGTCAATGGGGCGATTTTTTGGCTATGTGCTAGAAATGAAATTCAGTGCGGATTGGATGACAGGCACCCTAGGCACCCAGGATCGGCTTTAGTTTCACGTGTATCTCTTAAGCCGGCAGAGAAAACCCACCTGATATGCGCTCCACACAATTGAATAGAGACGCCGTTGATTTTCTATGGGAATTGCAGAAATGACTTCTAAGCCTCAAAATAATGACTTTTTTTCCTAAGGTGGTAGGAATGAAACTCAGTGCGGGCTGGATGGGGTCCCCCCTGGGCACCGCAGACCTAAGCTTGTTTAACTCCTACCTCTTAAAGGGACCGAGAAAAAATGACCTTTTCTGCACTCCAATGTAAGTCAATGGGGCGATTTTTTGGCTATGTGCTAGAAATGAAATTCAGTGCGGATTGGATGACAGGCACCCTAGGCACCCAGGATCGGCTTTAGTTTCACGTGTATCTCTTAAGCCGGCAGAGAAAACCCACCTGATATGCGCTCCACACAATTGAATAGAGACGCCGTTGATTTTCTATGGGAATTGCAGAAATGACTTCTAAGCCTCAAAATAATGACTTTTTTTCCTAAGGTGGTAGGAATGAAACTCAGTGCGGGCTGGATGGGGTCCCCCCTGGGCACCGCAGACCTAAGCTTGTTTAACTCCTACCTCTTAAAGGGACCGAGAAAAAATGACCTTTTCTGCACTCCAATGTAAGTCAATGGGGCGATTTTTTGGCTATGTGCTAGAAATGAAATTCAGTGCGGATTGGATGACAGGCACCCTAGGCACCCAGGATCGGCTTTAGTTTCACGTGTATCTCTTAAGCCGGCAGAGAAAACCCACCTGATATGCGCTCCACACAATTGAATAGAGACGCCGTTGATTTTCTATGGGAATTGCAGAAATGACTTCTAAGCCTCAAAATAATGACTTTTTTTCCTAAGGTGGTAGGAATGAAACTCAGTGCGGGCTGGATGGGGTCCCCCCTGGGCACCGCAGACCTAAGCTTGTTTAACTCCTACCTCTTAAAGGGACCGAGAAAAAATGACCTTTTCTGCACTCCAATGTAAGTCAATGGGGCGATTTTTTGGCTATGTGCTAGAAATGAAATTCAGTGCGGATTGGATGACAGGCACCCTAGGCACCCAGGATCGGCTTTAGTTTCATGTGTATCTCTTAAGCCGGCAGAGAAAACCCACCTGATATGCGCTCCACACAATTGAATAGAGACGCCGTTGATTTTCTATGGGAATTGCAGAAATGACTTCTAAGCCTCAAAATAATGACTTTTTTTCCTAAGGTGGTAGGAATGAAACTCAGTGCGGGCTGGATGGGGTCCCCCCTGGGCACCGCAGACCTAAGCTTGTTTAACTCCTACCTCTTAAAGGGACCGAGAAAAAATGACCTTTTCTGCACTCCAATGTAAGTCAATGGGGCGATTTTTTGGCTATGTGCTAGAAATGAAATTCAGTGCGGATTGGATGACAGGCACCCTAGGCACCCAGGATCGGCTTTAGTTTCACGTGTATCTCTTAAGCCGGCAGAGAAAACCCACCTGATATGCGCTCCACACAATTGAATAGAGACGCCAGTTGATTTTCTATGGGAATTGCAGAAATGACTTCTAAGCCTCAAAATAATGACTTTTTTTCCTAAGGTGGTAGGAATGAAACTCAGTGCGGGCTGGATGGGGTCCCCCCTGGGCACCGCAGACCTAAGCTTGTTTAACTCCTACCTCTTAAAGGGACCGAGAAAAAATGACCTTTTCTGCACTCCAATGTAAGTCAATGGGGCGATTTTTTGGCTATGTGCTAGAAATGAAATTCAGTGCGGATTGGATGACAGGCACCCTAGGCACCCAGGATCAGGCTTTAGTTTCACGTGTATCTCTTAAGCCGGCAGAGAAAACCCACCTGATATGCGCTCCACACAATTGAATAGAGACGCCGTTGATTTTCTATGGGAATTGCAGAAATGACTTCTAAGCCTCAAAATAATGACTTTTTTTCCTAAGGTGGTAGGAATGAAACTCAGTGCGGGCTGGATGGGGTCCCCCCTGGGCACCGCAGACCTAAGCTTGTTTAACTCCTACCTCTTAAAGGGACCGAGAAAAAATGACCTTTTCTGCACTCCAATGTAAGTCAATGGGGCGATTTTTTGGCTATGTGCTAGAAATGAAATTCAGTGCGGATTGGATGACAGGCACCCTAGGCACCCAGGATCGGCTTTAGTTTCACGTGTATCTCTTAAGCCGGCAGAGAAAACCCACCTGATATGCGCTCCACACAATTGAATTAGAGACGCCGTTGATTTTCTATGGGAATTGCAGAAATGACTTCTAAGCCTCAAAATAATGACTTTTTTTCCTAAGGTGGTAGGAATGAAACTCAGTGCGGGCTGGATGGGGTCCCCCCTGGGCACCGCAGACCTAAGCTTGTTTAACTCCTACCTCTTAAAGGGACCGAGAAAAAATGACCTTTTCTGCACTCCAATGTAAGTCAATGGGGCGATTTTTTGGCTATGTGCTAGAAATGAAATTCAGTGCGGATTGGATGACAGGCACCCTAGGCACCCAGGATCGGCTTTAGTTTCACGTGTATCTCTTAAGCCGGCAGAGAAAACCCACCTGATATGCGCTCCACACAATTGAATAGAGACGCCGTTGATTTTCTATGGGAATTGCAGAAATGACTTCTAAGCCTCAAAATAATGACTTTTTTTCCTAAGGTGGTAGGAATGAAACTCAGTGCGGGCTGGATGGGGTCCCCCCTGGGCACCGCAGACCTAAGCTTGTTTAACTCCTACCTCTTAAAGGGACCGAGAAAAAATGACCTTTTCTGCACTCCAATGTAAGTCAATGGGGCGATTTTTTGGCTATGTGCTAGAAATGAAATTCAGTGCGGATTGGATGACAGGCACCCTAGGCACCCAGGATCGGCTTTAGTTTCACGTGTATCTCTTAAGCCGGCAGAGAAAACCCACCTGATATGCGCTCCACACAATTGAATAGAGACGCCGTTGATTTTCTATGGGAATTGCAGAAATGACTTCTAAGCCTCAAAATAATGACTTTTTTTCCTAAGGTGGTAGGAATGAAACTCAGTGCGGGCTGGATGGGGTCCCCCTGGGCACCGCAGACCTAAGCTTGTTTAACTCCTACCTCTTAAAGGGACCGAGAAAAAATGACCTTTTCTGCACTCCAATGTAAGTCAATGGGGCGATTTTTTGGCTATGTGCTAGAAATGAAATTCAGTGCGGATTGGATGACAGGCACCCTAGGCACCCAGGATCGGCTTTAGTTTCACGTGTATCTCTTAAGCCGGCAGAGAAAACCCACCTGATATGCGCTCCACACAATTGAATAGAGACGCCGTTGATTTTCTATGGGAATTGCAGAAATGACTTCTAAGCCTCAAAATAATGACTTTTTTTCCTAAGGTGGTAGGAATGAAACTCAGTGCGGGCTGGATGGGGTCCCCCCTGGGCACCGCAGACCTAAGCTTGTTTAACTCCTACCTCTTAAAGGGACCGAGAAAAAATGACCTTTTCTGCACTCCAATGTAAGTCAATGGGGCGATTTTTTGGCTATGTGCTAGAAATGAAATTCAGTGCGGATTGGATGACAGGCACCCTAGGCACCCAGGATCGGCTTTAGTTTCACGTGTATCTCTTAAGCCGGCAGAGAAAACCCACCTGATATGCGCTCCACACAATTGAATTAGAGACGCCGTTGATTTTCTATGGGAATTGCAGAAATGACTTCTAAGCCTCAAAATAATGACTTTTTTTCCTAAGGTGGTAGGAATGAAACTCAGTGCGGGCTGGATGGAGTCCCCCCTGGGCACCGCAGACCTAAGCTTGTTTAACTCCTACCTCTTAAAGGGACCGAGAAAAAATGACCTTTTCTGCACTCCAATGTAAGTCAATGGGGCGATTTTTTGGCTATGTGCTAGAAATGAAATGCAGTGCGGATTGGATGACAGGCACCCTAGGCACCCAGGATCGGCTTTAGTTTCACGTGTATCTCTTAAGCCGGCAGAGAAAACCCACCTGATATGCGCTCCACACAATTGAATTAGAGACGCCGTTGATTTTCTATGGGAATTGCAGAAATGACTTCTAAGCCTCAAAATAATGACTTTTTTTCCTAAGGTGGTAGGAATGAAACTCAGTGCGGGCTGGATGGGGTCCCCCCTGGGCACCGCAGACCTAAGCTTGTTTAACTCCTACCTCTTAAAGGGACCGAGAAAAAATGACCTTTTCTGCACTCCAATGTAAGTCAATGGGGCGATTTTTTTGGCAATGTGCTAGAAATGAAATTCAGTGCGGATAGGATGACAGGCACCCTAGGCACCCAGGATAGGCTTTAGTTTCACGTGTATCTCTTAAGCCGGCAGAGAAAACCCACCTGATATGCGCTCCACACAATTGAATTAGAGACGCCGTTGATTTTCTATGGAATTGCAGAAATGACTTCTAAGCCTCAAAATAATGACTTTTTTTCCTAAGGTGGTAGGAATGAAACTCAGTGCGGGCTGGATGGGGTCCCCCCTGGGCACCGCAGACCTAAGCTTGTTTAACTCCTACCTCTTAAAGGGACCGAGAAAAAATGACCTTTTCTGCACTCCAATGTAAGTCAATGGGGCGATTTTTTGGCTATGTGCTAGAAATGAAATTCAGTGCGGATTGGATGACAGGCACCCTAGGCACCCAGGATCAGCTTTAGTTTCACGTGTATCTCTTAAGCCGGCAGAGAAAACCCACCTGATATGCGCTCCACACAATTGAATAGAGACGCCGTTGATTTTCTATGGGAATTGCAGAAATGACTTCTAAGCCTCAAAATAATGACTTTTTTTCCTAAGGTGGTAGGAATGAAACTCAGTGCGGGCTGGATGGGGTCCCCCCTGGGCACCGCAGACCTAAGCTTGTTTAACTCCTACCTCTTAAAGGGACCGAGAAAAAATGACCTTTTCTGTACTCCAATGTAAGTCAATGGGGCGATTTTTTGGCTATGTGCTAGAAATGAAATGCAGTGCGGATTGGATGACAGGCACCCTAGGCACCCAGGATCGGCTTTAGTTTCACGTGTATCTCTTAAGCCGGCAGAGAAAACCCACCTGATATGCGCTCCACACAATTGAATTAGAGACGCCGTTGATTTTCTATGGGAATTGCAGAAATGACTTCTAAGCCTCAAAATAATGACTTTTTTTCCTAAGGTGGTAGGAATGAAACTCAGTGCGGGCTGGATGGGGTCCCCCCTGGGCACCGCAGACCTAAGCTTGTTTAACTCCTACCTCTTAAAGGGACCGAGAAAAAATGACCTTTTCTGCACTCCAATGTAAGTCAATGGGGCGATTTTTTTGGCTAAAGTGCTAGAAATGAAATTCAGTGCGGATAGGATGACAGGCACCCTAGGCACCAAGGATAGGCTTTAGTTTCACGTGTATCTCTTAAGCCGGCAGAGAAAACCCACCTGATATGCGCTCCACACAATTGAATTAGAGACGCCGTTGATTTTCTATGGAAATTGCAGAAATGACTTCTAAGCCTCAAAATAATGACTTTTTTTCCTAAGGTGGTAGGAATGAAACTCAGTGCGGGCTGGATGGGGTCCCCCCTGGGCACCGCAGACCTAAGCTTGTTTAACTCCTACCTCTTAAAGGGACCGAGAAAAAATGACCTTTTCTGCACTCCAATGTAAGTCAATGGGGCGATTTTTTGGCTATGTGCTAGAAATAAATGCAGTGCGGATTGGATGACAGGCACCCTAGGCACCCAGGATCGGCTTTAGTTTCACGTGTATCTCTTAAGCCGGCAGAGAAAACCCACCTTATATGCGCTCCACACAATTGAATAGAGACGCCGTTGATTTTCTATGGGAATTGCAGAAATGACTTCTAAGCCTCAAAATAATGACTTTTTTTCCTAAGGTGGTAGGAATGAAACTCAGTGCGGGCTGGATGGGGTCCCCCCTGGGCACCGCAGACCTAAGCTTGTTTAACTCCTACCTCTTAAAGGGACCGAGAAAAAATGACCTTTTCTGCACTCCAATGTAAGTCAATGGGGCTATTTTTTTGGCAATGTGCTAGAAATGAAATTCAGTGCGGATAGGATGACAGGCACCCTAGGCACCAAGGATAGGCTTTAGTTTCACGTGTATCTCTTAAGCCGGCAGAGAAAACCCACCTGATATGCGCTCCACACAATTGAATTAGAGACGCCGTTGATTTTCTATGGAAATTGCAGAAATGACTTCTAAGCCTCAAAATAATGACTTTTTTTCCTAAGGTGGTAGGAATGAAACTCAGTGCGGGCTGGATGGGGTCCCCCCTGGGCACCGCAGACCTAAGCTTGTTTAACTCCTACCTCTTAAAGGGACCGAGAAAAAATGACCTTTTCTGCACTCCAATGTAAGTCAATGGGGCGATTTTTTGGCTATGTGCTAGAAATGAAATGCAGTGCGGATTGGATGACAGGCACCCTAGGCACCCAGGATCAGCTTTAGTTTCACGTGTATCTCTTAAGCCGGCAGAGAAAACCCACCTGATATGCGCTCCACACAATTGAATAGAGACGCCGTTGATTTTCTATGGGAATTGCAGAAATGTCTTCTAAGCCTCAAAATAATGACTTTTTTTTCCTAAGGTGGTAGGAATGAAACTCAGTGCGGGCTGGATGGGGTCCCCCCTGGGCACCGCAGACCTAAGCTTGTTTAACTCCTACCTCTTAAAGGGACCGAGAAAAAATGACCTTTTCTGCACTCCAATGTAAGTCAATGGGGCGATTTTTTGGCTATGTGCTAGAAATGAAATGCAGTGCGGATTGGATGACAGGCACCCTAGGCACCCAGGATCGGCTTTAGTTTCACGTGTATCTCTTAAGCCGGCAGAGAAAACCCACCTGATATGCGCTCCACACAATTGAATAGAGACGCAGTTGATTTTCTATGGGAATTGCAGAAATGACTTCTAAGCCTCAAAATAATGACTTTTTTTCCTAAGGTGGTAGGAATGAAACTCAGTGCGGGCTGGATGGGGTCCCCCCTGGGCACCGCAGACCTAAGCTTGTTTAACTCCTACCTCTTAAAGGGACCGAGAAAAAATGACCTTTTCTGCACTCCAATGTAAGTCAATGGGGCGATTTTTTGGCTATGTGCTAGAAATGAAATTCAGTGCGGATTGGATGACAGGCACCCTAGGCACCCAGGATCGGCTTTAGTTTCACGTGTATCTCTTAAGCCGGCAGAGAAAACCCACCTGATATGCGCTCCACACAATTGAATAGAGACGCAGTTGATTTTCTATGGGAATTGCAGAAATGACTTCTAAGCCTCAAAATAATGACTTTTTTTTCCTAAGGTGGTAGGAATGAAACTCAGTGCGGGCTGGATGGGGTCCCCCCTGGGCACCGCAGACCTAAGCTTGTTTAACTCCTACCTCTTAAAGGGACCGAGAAAAAATGACCTTTTCTGTAATCCAATGTAAGTCAATGGGGCGATTTTTTGGCTATGTGCTAGAAATGAAATGCAGTGCGGATTGGATGACAGGCACCCTAGGCACCCAGGATCGGCTTTAGTTTCACGTGTATCTCTTAAGCCGGCAGAGAAAACCCACCTGATATGCGCTCCACACAATTGAATTAGAGACGCCGTTGATTTTCTATGGGAATTGCAGAAATGACTTCTAAGCCTCAAAATAATGACTTTTTTTCCTAAGGTGGTAGGAATGAAACTCAGTGCGGGCTGGATGGGGTCCCCCCTGGGCACCGCAGACCTAAGCTTGTTTAACTCCTACCTCTTAAAGGGACCGAGAAAAAATGACCTTTTCTGCACTCCAATGTAAGTCAATGGGGCGATTTTTTGGCTATGTGCTAGAAATGAAATGCAGTGCGGATTGGATGACAGGCACCCTAGGCACCCAGGATCAGCTTTAGTTTCACGTGTATCTCTTAAGCCGGCAGAGAAAACCCACCTGATATGCGCTCCACACAATTGAATAGAGACGCCGTTGATTTTCTATGGGAATTGCAGAAATGTCTTCTAAGCCTCAAAATGATGACTTTTTTTTCCTAAGGTGGTAGGAATGAAACTCAGTGCGGGCTGGATGGGGTCCCCCCTGGGCACCGCAGACCTAAGCTTGTTTAACTCCTACCTCTTAAAGGGACCGAGAAAAAATGACCTTTTCTGCACTCCAATGTAAGTCAATGGGGCGATTTTTTGGCTATGTGCTAGAAATGAAATTCAGTGCGGATTGGATGACAGGCACCCTAGGCACCCAGGATCAGCTTTAGTTTCACGTGTATCTCTTAAGCCGGCAGAGAAAACCCACCTGATATGCGCTCCACACAATTGAATAGAGACGCCATTGATTTTCTATGGGAATTGCAGAAATGACTTCTAAGCCTCAAAATAATGACTTTTTTTCCTAAGGTGGTAGGAATGAAACTCAGTGCGGGCTGGATGGGGTCCCCCCTGGGCACCGCAGACCTAAGCTTGTTTAACTCCTACCTCTTAAAGGGACCGAGAAAAAATGACCTTTTCTGTACTCCAATGTAAGTCAATGGGGCGATTTTTTGGCTATGTGCTAGAAATGAAATGCAGTGCGGATTGGATGACAGGCACCCTAGGCACCCAGGATCGGCTTTAGTTTCACGTGTATCTCTTAAGCCGGCAGAGAAAACCCACCTGATATGCGCTCCACACAATTGAATTAGAGACGCCGTTGATTTTCTATGGGAATTGCAGAAATGACTTCTAAGCCTCAAAATAATGACTTTTTTTCCTAAGGTGGTAGGAATGAAACTCAGTGCGGGCTGGATGGGGTCCCCCCTGGGCACCGCAGACCTAAGCTTGTTTAACTCCTACCTCTTAAAGGGACCGAGAAAAAATGACCTTTTCTGTACTCCAATGTAAGTCAATGGGGCGATTTTTTGGCTATGTGCTAGAAATGAAATGCAGTGCGGATTGGATGACAGGCACCCTAGGCACCCAGGATCGGCTTTAGTTTCACGTGTATCTCTTAAGCCGGCAGAAAAAACCCACCTGATATGCGCTCCACACAATTGAATTAGAGACGCCGTTGATTTTCTATGGGAATTGCAGAAATGACTTTTAAGCCTCAAAATAATGACTTTTTTTCCTAAGGTGGTAGGAATGAAACTCAGTGCGGGCTGGATGGGGTCCCCCCTGGGCACCGCAGACCTAAGCTTGTTTAACTCCTACCTCTTAAAGGGACCGAGAAAAAATGACCTTTTCTGCACTCCAATGTAAGTCAATGGGGCGATTTTTTGGCTATGTGCTAGAAATGAAATGCAGTGCGGATTGGATGACAGGCACCCTAGGCACCCAGGATCGGCTTTAGTTTCACGTGTATCTCTTAAGCCGGCAGAGAAAACCCACCTTATATGCGCTCCACACAATTGAATAGAGACGCCGTTGATTTTCTATGGGAATTGCAGAAATGACTTCTAAGCCTCAAAATAATGACTTTTTTTCCTAAGGTGGTAGGAATGAAACTCAGTGCGGGCTGGATGGGGTCCCCCCTGGGCACCGCAGACCTAAGCTTGTTTAACTCCTACCTCTTAAAGGGACCGAGAAAAAATGACCTTTTCTGCACTCCAATGTAAGTCAATGGGGCGATTTTTTGGCTATGTGCTAGAAATGAAATGCAGTGCGGATTGGATGACAGGCACCCTAGGCACCCAGGATCGGCTTTAGTTTCACGTGTATCTCTTAAGCCGGCAGAGAAATCCCACCTGATATGCGCTCCACACAATTGAATAGAGACGCCGTTGATTTACTATGGGAATTGCAGAAATGACTTCTAAGCCTCAAAATAATGACTTTTTTTCCTAAGGTGGTAGGAATGAAACTCAGTGCGGGCTGGATGGGGTCCCCCCTGGGCACCGCAGACCTAAGCTTGTTTAACTCCTACCTCTTAAAGGGACCGAGAAAAAATGACCTTTTCTGCACTCCAATGTAAGTCAATGGGGCGATTTTTTGGCTATGTGCTAGAAATGAAATGCAGTGCGGATTGGATGACAGGCACCCTAGGCACCCAGGATCGGCTTTAGTTTCACGTGTATCTCTTAAGCCGGCAGAGAAAACCCACCTGATATGCGCTCCACACAATTGAATAGAGACGCCGTTGATTTTCTATGGGAATTGCAGAAATGACTTCTAAGCCTCAAAATAATGACTTTTTTTCCTAAGGTGGTAGGAATGAAACTCAGTGCGGGCTGGATGGGGTCCCCCCTGGGCACCGCAGACCTAAGCTTGTTTAACTCCTACCTCTTAAAGGGACCGAGAAAAAATGACCTTTTCTGCACTCCAATGTAAGTCAATGGGGCGATTTTTTGGCTATGTGCTAGAAATGAAATGCAGTGCGGATTGGATGACAGGCACCCTAGGCACCCAGGATCGGCTTTAGTTTCACGTGTATCTCTTAAGCCGGCAGAGAAAACCCACCTGATATGCGCTCCACACAATTGAATAGAGACGCCGTTGATTTTCTACTAATTTAAGTTTTATTAAGTAAAAGTTTTAGACATGTTCGATGTTGAAAGTATTATACAAATTGTATCACAAAATTTGGCAAATAAAATCTTGTCCACTTACGTTGTCTGATACATCGATGCTAGTATTCTTCTCTATTACAGATCTTATGTTTAACAAAAACCATCAAACATGTATTATAATAAAACAAAAAAATACAAAGAGAAAAAGAAAAAGAATAAAACAGGTATGCAGCGTACAAATATTGATGTACAAAATATTCCAATAGTATTTAGTGTAGATTTACTACATATCCATATATATATATATATATATATATATATATATATATACACATACACACATACACAAACATATATACACATCTGTTGTGGTTAGCTTAAGACTTTCTTCCTGACACCTCGGAGCCACAGCTTTCACTTTAAATATACACAAGGATGTCCCATGCAAAAAAGAGTTTATCCGAATAGATATTTCTTTATGATGAAATAAAAATGTGTTTGTTGTCCTCTCTCCAGGAGATCCATTTTGACCAACGACTTATAAGATTTAGATTCTTATCATTATCTTCTGCAAGTAGTTCCTCTATTTTATAATAACGGTTCACTTCTTCCGCCCAATCTTTTAATGAAGGAATCTGGGTCGTTTTCCATCGTCTGGCAATAATCGCTTTTGCCGCTGTTAGCCAAAAACCGATTGGAGAATTTTTGAAAGCTTTGTATGAGAAAGGAATCATTAATAAAAGTACTTGTTGTAGAGTATTAGAGATATGTATCTCTGACATCTGGTTAATCACATTTACTAGATCTGACCAAAACTTTTGAATCAGTGGACAGCTCCACCAAATATGTTGCATAGAACCTTTCTCTTTGTTGCATCTCCAACAAAGATCATTGCTTTCGGGATACATTAGTTTAATTTTTGTCGGCACCATATACCACCTTGAGAGAACTTTGAAATTTTTTTCCTGTAAATTACAAGAAATCGAGGTCTTATATGCAAAATAAAAAGCTTTCTGAATATTTTCTTCAGAAAATTTTGTATTTAACTCTTTCTCCCAATTTTCTATATAGTCCGGGGGGGTTCTATCTATATCTTCCAATAGTAGGGCATATAATTTGGAGACAGCTTTAGGTATGCTTGTATTAGCTACACATATTTTTTCAAAGGGGAGAAGTTTTCTAGTGAGCTGTAGGATATCTTTCTGTCTTGATATGAAAGATTGTAGTTGTAAATATTGTTTTTGCTCTAATATAGAGTCACTGAGATTTCTATTTTCTTTAAAAGGAAGATCTTCAATCGGTTTAAGGTTATTTTTATCAAAAAGGGTATGAAAGGTTATTGCCTCATTAGTCGGAATCCCTAAAAAGCTTTTTGTATGAAGTGCTGGTAGAAATCTCGGGTTATTTCCTAGTGGAATAAGGGGTCCATCTGGTTTGTATATGTTTTTTGTATCCTCTGAATAGGCTTTTGCTACATGCATGATTGTAGCGCTAATTGGAGAATGAAGAAGTGAAATAAAATCTTTTAAGAGATTTTTAGGAGTCCATAAGATTGCTGATGTATCAAATTTTGTTATGTCTGATTCAAGTTTTACCCATAATTTATTTTTTCTCCGCTGAAAGCAATCGATTACTCTATTTAGTACAGATGCTATATAATAAAGTTTACAACTCGGTAGAGCCATGCCCCCTTCAGATTTTGGTCTCATCAGAATTTTAGTTTTAAGTCGTGCGGGTTTGTTTGCCCATATAAATTTGGTAATTACAGAATTCATCTTAGATAAATAAGAACGTTTGAGAATTACTGGGACTGTTTGAAAAATATATAGAATTCTGGGTATAACATTCATTTTTATAATATTTACTCTGCCCATCCATGAGAACTCCTTCTTACTCCAGGCCAACAAATTTTCTCCAATCTTTTTCATTAAGGGTTCAATGTTCTTTTTAATGATAGATTCCTGGGAAATAGTGACTTGAGTGCCCAGATAATTCAATGAGTCTGTACACCAATGAAAAGGAAAGTTTCCTCTCAAATTTTCCCTATCTCTGTGTGAGATGCCTATACAGTATGCTTCACATTTATTCATGTTTAATTTGTAATTACTGAAATAAGCATATTCTCGTATGGTAGCTAATAATGAGGGTAAAGAAATGTGCGGTTTAGTTATAAATAATAATAAATCATCTGCATATGCAGAACATAAGTGATGATTATTTCCTATCCTAATGCCCTCAATGTTTGGATTATCCCTGATTGCGATCAATAAATGCTCCATACACAGGGTATATAATAGAGGAGAGAGTGGACAACCTTGTCTTGTCCCGTTTTTGATATGTACTCTCTCTGATAGGGTTCCATTAATTTTGATTTTTGCGCTAGGTGATTTATATAAAGATAAAATTTTTGTTAACATTATTGGACCTAGTCCTATTTGTTTGAGGGTAGCCTCCATGAATCTCCAATCAACCCGGTCAAAGGCCTTTTCAGCATCTAAAGCTAGAAATACCGATCTTAGTTTGGTGTTATGAGCGTAATTCGCTAATGTAAATGCTCGTAGGGTGTTATCTTTAGCTTCTCTGTTATTAATAAAGCCTACCTGATCCGGGTTGATTAGAGATTCAAGGAGTGGGGTCAATCTAAGTGCTATTGCTTTAGAAAAGATTTTTGTATCGATGTTTAATAACGATATTGGTCTGTAATTGCTGCAGATGTTATGGTCTTTTCCTTCTTTGGGGATCACTGTAATGAATGCATCTAGAAAAACAGGTGGGAAAGTCTGTTTATCAGAAATTGAATTAAAAGAATTTACCAGGTATGGAGCAACAAGATCAGAAAACTGTTTATAATATTTCGCTGTAAAACCGTCTGGGCCTGGACTCTTGCCTGTAGGTAAGAGTTTAATTACTTTCTTAATTTCTTCTAATGTGAAATCTTTTTCAAGGTTTGTTTTCAATTCCTCTGAGATAGTAGGCAATTTTGTGTTGGTAATGTATTGGGTTAATGATAACAGAGGTGACGGGGAGGGATTTATTTGATTTGGAGATGGAAGTTGATATAGGTTTTTATAGTATTTGCAAAACGTATCAGCTATGATTTCTGTTTTGTGAGAGATTACACCCTGTGACGTCTTAATAGAGGCGATGGTATTGGCAGCTCTTTTATTTTTCAAAGCATTCGCCAAGAATTTGCTGGGCTTGTTATTCCACACATAAAAGTTCTTTCCACAAACTTGTATCACCTGTTTATATTTCTTATGAAGAATATTTTTAACCTTACTTCTAGTCTCGTTAAGTTCTGTTAAGGTTTCCCTCAATCTGGATTTTTTGTGGGTTAATTCTAATTCATGTATTTTATTAAATAGAATGGAGAGTTGTTTTGTATTTTCTTTTTTTAATCTAGCTCCATGTGATATCAATGTGCCTCTTGTCATTGCTTTCAGTGTTTCCCATTTTATTGGTGCAGAAGTAGGATCATTCTCGTGGGCTATTTTAAAGGTTTCAAATGTATCCTTCAATGCTGTTATACATACTAAGTCATCTAATAATGTCTCATTCAGTTTCCAATTATAGCTAAATTTGGTCTTAGGAAGAATCGTAAAAGCTGAAAATATGGGGGCATGGTCCGAGAATATCATATTTCCAATATAGGAATTTTTTAAAGAACTAAGCATTTCATGCGAAGAAAAAATAAAATCTATCCTACTATATGTGTTCGTAGGTGCAGAGTAGTGTGAGTAATCTTGAGTTGTAGGATTTACAATTCTCCAAGTATCATATAATGTTAATTCTTTCAAAGTTTTTTGTAAGGCTCTGATTTTTTTATAGGAGATTTTAGATTTTCCTGTGGACGAGTCCAAAAAGGGATTTAAAGGTGTATTAAAATCTCCTCCTAAAATTATATGACCCTTGGCGAAAGAGTGTAGAACCTGTAAGGTGTCTATCAGAAATGAGATTTGGTCATAATTAGGTGCGTAAATGTTCGCGAAGGTAAAAGTATCATCCATTAATGAGCAATTGAGAAAGATAAATCTACCATGAAGATCTATTTTAGAGTCTAATATTTTTATAGGGAGTGTTTTGTGAAACCCGATAGAAACCCCTTTTGTCTTTTTTTGGGGAGATGTTGCATGGGCCCAAGCAGTAAAATATTTATTTTTAGATAGATCAGGTAATTTTCCATTTTTAAAGTGGGTCTCCTGGAGAAAAATTATTTTTGCTTTTTGCTTGTGTAGTGTGTGTAATATATTAGACCTTTTCTCTGGGGAATTGAATCCATTAACATTTAACGAACTAAAGATTAGGTCCATCCTTGTGCATATATCAACACTCACTTAGATGAAGAAGTGCTGTCTTTCGAAGCTAGAAAGAGAGTTTTGTGACCAAGAAGTAGATGATTCCGAGTTGTCAGGATCAATCGCAGTTGCTGCACACCAGAAAGAAAATAATATGAAATTAGAATACCAAAGTCAGAAAACAGTAACTGAAAAAGAAAAAAAAAAAAAAAAAAAAAAAAAGAGATAAGAAGGTTAGTATTAAATAATTCAACAAAAGGTAGAATAAAACAAAATAAACTAAAAAAAAAAGCGTATATTTTAGTCAATATACACGTTAGTACTATTCGTGACAATGGTCACACTGTCTTGAAATCAAGACACCTAGTGGGTGGGTGGTTTGAGGCGCTAAAAGAATAGAAAAACATAAGTTGTCATGGCCTTGTATTAGCATAAAATTTTAAAGTGATAAAAGGAATAACTATACACATTAATACCATTCCAAGGCCTCTTGAGGAGAGGTATAATATTTGTGAGTTCAAGTATAAGAGCTCTAAGTCACATAAAATTTTCCAAAAACAGGCTATCTATAAGAAAGAAAGTAATGAAGCTACTAAGTTTACATCTTCACATTACTGCTATAGGAGTAAAAGTAAAATGTGCACATATAAGACAAGCATAAAAGAGATATAAACAGAAACCAGTTAAGTTATAGGTTCCATAGAAGATCTTCTTTATTTCCGGGATCTTCTTTCTCTTCGAGGTAGTGGGGGTGAAGATTCTTTTGTTTGATCATTGGTTGAATCTCGTCGATATGTAAAGCTTTGTGGAGGCAATAACATTGCATTATGCAGCTCTATCCAGTCCATTAGGTTGAGATCTGGAAGGTCCAGGGCTGATAAGAAGCTTGGCAGGTCATTCGGTTCTCTAAGGGTGATGATTCTATTTGTCAGCTTAACTGATAAAGAGAATGGAAAACCCCATTTGTATGGTATGTTTCTTTCTTGCAGAATTTGAGTTAGAGGCTTTAGGGATGTTCTCTGTCTGAGTGTAAGCAGAGAAAAATCATTAAATAATAAGATGTTGGAGCCATTATAGTCTATGTCACGGAGTTTTCTAGCTCTGTTCATTATATCTTCTTTTAATTTATAGAAGTGAATTCTGCAAATGATGTCCCTTGGTTTTTTGGGATCCATTCCTTTGGGTTTCAAAGCCCTGTGTATTCTATCAAGTTCGATCGGCGTGTCTAACGGTCTGTTTAAAATGCTATTGAAAATGGAAGAAATGGCATCTTGTAATTCATCGGTTTTTATATCCTCAGATAGTCCTCTGATCCTAATATTATTTCTTCGACTTCTATTTTCGATGTCGTCCATTCTGTTAACTAGCATTTTCTGGGAGATCGTAAGTAAATTCACTTTGTCATTCAATTCTTTTAATTGATCCTCATGTTTGTTGTTAGATTTTTCGAAGGAAGCTGACTTTTTTTCTAAAGACACGACTCTATTTTGTACTTTTGAAAGGTCCCTCTGCCAGGATTTTTTAAGATCTATAGCTAATGTATTAAGTTCCTGTTTAGTAGACGTCAAGATCAGTGTATGTAAGGCCTGTAACTCTGGGTGACCTTGTAAAGCTTCTAAAGCCATTTCTGTAGAAGAGGTAAAAGGTGAAATAGTAGAAGTTGGCTTATATATAACAGAATCTGTGGAAGATGTAGAATCATCGGAGGATTCTTCATGCGTATAAAAAGATTTATCTAGATTCGTTTTGCTTGGTGTTTTTAGCAGTTTTCTCTTGGTTGGTGGTGTAATTTCTTGATCAGAATCCAGTGGTGTTAATGAATCGTCAGAAAAGTCAGGATCTTGTGTGGTTCTTTTTTGTTGTGTTGGTATGTGAACCGTAGATGTATCTTTGAGTACGCTTTTTGGCTGTTTCGTATAGCTTTCAGCCTCTAAAGTGTCCATTTCCTCATGTCGATGTTTTTTATCAGTGGTAGAAAGCGTGATCAAATTATCTTGAAGAGTAACCTCTGTAACAGATTTTGTCTTAGGTAATGTAGGGCAAGTGATTTTTATAGAGTGACCCGTTTGTATCTGAGATGTAGACTTCGTATTAGTTTTGGGTCTAACTACCCTTTCTGTAGAGGTATCTCCATGGATAGCTTTAGAATTTCCTTGTTTTATGTTAGTTAGTATAACTGGTTCCTGTGGGTTTTTATTGCCATTTTTGGTATCTCCTTCAGTTTTAGTGGCAGAATCCTGTGTTTTGCTGGGCACTGTCATAGATTTTTGTGAGTCCTGTAGCTTTAAATTAGCCACTGTTCCTTGTTGTTTAATGGTGCTGACAGTACCAGTTAAAGCCCTATCTCCTTCCTTTTGATCAGGGCTGTAAAGAGATAACTCTTTGTTTAGCTTTTTCCCCTCTTTCTTAGATGTCTCTGCCATTTTAATCTTTGTGTATCAATATGTGTACAAAATCCAAGATGGCCGCCGCCAGCCTATCTTTGACAGAGCTGCAGGGATCACTGTCGGGTTTTCTCACTCACCGGGGCTCCAGCTGCTCAAGAAACTGCCCGAAAAACTGCCTGGGTGAGAGTTCTTCACTTCTCTTCTCCTCAATCGGCTCTGGAAGTGCTTTAGATGCTATCTATCCTCTGAAATCTTCGGCCGGAGACAGAGCAGCTCTTACATGCGTCCTTCCATCAGCGCATCAAGCCGCCCGCCCGCCGTTGATTTTCTATGGGAATTGCAGAAATGACTTCTAAGCCTCAAAATAATGACTTTTTTTCCTAAGGTGGTAGGAATGAAACTCAGTGCGGGCTGGATGGGGTCCCCCCTGGGCACCGCAGACCTAAGCTTGTTTAACTCCTACCTCTTAAAGGGACCGAGAAAAAATGACCTTTTCTGCACTCCAATGTAAGTCAATGGGGCGATTTTTTGGCTATGTGCTAGAAATGAAATTCAGTGCGGATTGGATGACAGGCACCCTAGGCACCCAGGATCAGCTTTAGTTTCATGTGTATCTCTTAAGCCGGCAGAGAAAACCCACCTGATATGCGCTCCACACAATTGAATAGAGACGCCGTTGATTTTCTATGGGAATTGCAGAAATGACTTCTAAGCCTCAAAATAATGACTTTTTTTCCTAAGGTGGTAGGAATGAAACTCAGTGCGGGCTGGATGGAGTCCCCCCTGGGCACCGCAGACCTAAGCTTGTTTAACTCCTACCTCTTAAAGGGACCGAGAAAAAATGACCTTTTCTGCACTCCAATGTAAGTCAATGGGGCGATTTTTTGGCTAATGTGCTAGAAATGAAATTCAGTGCGGATGAGGATGACAGGCACCCTAGGCACCCAGGATCGGCTTTAGTTTCACGTGTATCTCTTAAGCCGGCAGAGAAACCCACCTGATATGCGCTCCACACAATTGAATTAGAGACGCCGTTGATTTTCTATGGGAATTGCAGAAATGACTTCTAAGCCTCAAAATAATGACTTTTTTTCCTAAGGTGGTAGGAATGAAACTCAGTGCGGGCTGGATGGGGTCCCCCCTGGGCACCGCAGACCTAAGCTTGTTTAACTCCTACCTCTTAAAGGGACCGAGAAAAAATGACCTTTTCTGCACTCCAATGTAAGTCAATGGGGCGATTTTTTGGCTATGTGCTAGAAATGAAATGCAGTGCGGATTGGATGACAGGCACCCTAGGCACCCAGGATCAGCTTTAGTTTCACGTGTATCTCTTAAGCCGGCAGAGAAAACCCACCTGATATGCGCTCCACACAATTGAATAGAGACGCCGTTGATTTTCTATGGGAATTGCAGAAATGACTTCTAAGCCTCAAAATAATGACTTTTTTTCCTAAGGTGGTAGGAATGAAACTCAGTGCGGGCTGGATGGGGTCCCCCCTGGGCACCGCAGACCTAAGCTTGTTTAACTCCTACCTCTTAAAGGGACCGAGAAAAAATGACCTTTTCTGCACTCCAATGTAAGTCAATGGGGCGATTTTTTGGCTATGTGCTAGAAATGAAATTCAGTGCGGATTGGATGACAGGCACCCTAGGCACCCAGGATCAGCTTTAGTTTCACGTGTATCTCTTAAGCCGGCAGAGAAAACCCACCTGATATGCGCTCCACACAATTGAATAGAGACGCCGTTGATTTTCTATGGGAATTGCAGAAATGACTTCTAAGCCTCAAAATAATGACTTTTTTTCCTAAGGTGGTAGGAATGAAACTCAGTGCGGGCTGGATGGGGTCCCCCCTGGGCACCGCAGACCTAAGCTTGTTTAACTCCTACCTCTTAAAGGGACCGAGAAAAAATGACCTTTTCTGCACTCCAATGTAAGTCAATGGGGCGATTTTTTGGCTATGTGTTAGAAATGAAATGCAGTGCGGATTGGATGACAGGCACCCTAGGCACCCAGGATCGGCTTTAGTTTCACGTGTATCTCTTAAGCCGGCAGAGAAAACCCACCTGATATGCGCTCCACACAATTGAATAGAGACGCCGTTGATTTTACTATGGGAATTGCAGAAATGACTTCTAAATCCTCAAAATAATGACTTTTTTTCCTAAGGTGGTAGGAATGAAACTCAGTGCGGGCTGGATGGGGTCCCCCCTGGGCACCGCAGACCTAAGCTTGTTTAACTCCTACCTCTTAAAGGGACCGAGAAAAAATGACCTTTTCTGCACTCCAATGTAAGTCAATGGGGCGATTTTTTGGCTATGTGCTAGAAATGAAATTCAGTGCGGATTGGATGACAGGCACCCTAGGCACCCAGGATCAGCTTTAGTTTCACGTGTATCTCTTAAGCCGGCAGAGAAAACCCACCTGATATGCGCTCCACACAATTGAATAGAGACGCCGTTGATTTTCTATGGGAATTGCAGAAATGACTTCTAAGCCTCAAAATAATGACTTTTTTTCCTAAGGTGGTAGGAATGAAACTCAGTGCGGGCTGGATGGGGTCCCCCCTGGGCACCGCAGACCTAAGCTTGTTTAACTCCTACCTCTTAAAGGGACCGAGAAAAAATGACCTTTTCTGCACTCCAATGTAAGTCAATGGGGCGATTTTTTGGCTATGTGTTAGAAATGAAATGCAGTGCGGATTGGATGACAGGCACCCTAGGCACCCAGGATCGGCTTTAGTTTCACGTGTATCTCTTAAGCCGGCAGAGAAAACCCACCTGATATGCGCTCCACACAATTGAATAGAGACGCCGTTGATTTACTATGGGAATTGCAGAAATGACTTCTAAGCCTCAAAATAATGACTTTTTTTCCTAAGGTGGTAGGAATGAAACTCAGTGCGGGCTGGATGGGGTCCCCCCTGGGCACCGCAGACCTAAGCTTGTTTAACTCCTACCTCTTAAAGGGACCGAGAAAAAATGACCTTTTCTGCACTCCAATGTAAGTCAATGGGGCGATTTTTTGGCTATGTGCTAGAAATGAAATGCAGTCTTTATTTTGAAGCCAAAGGCTGAAAATACCCAACTTGCCCCAAAGGTAAAAATTAACTTTTATTAATATTTTATTAAAAAGAAAAACAAGAGAGAAAAGGAGGGGGGGTGGTGCTGTGATAGTGTATATACAGTGTTAGGCCGGTTTCACACGTAGTAACAGTGCGGGCGTTAAAATTTCTGTCCCGTACATCTCCGGGTGGTCTGGCGGCTGTATTTGAAAACCACTTACGGTCTTATCGTAAGAGTCCGGCCGTAGTGTCATGATGTGTCTTGGCTTGTTTGGCCCCGCTCAAAAGCATGTATTTGATTCATGAATCTGCCCCCGGGCCAAATAAGCACACCCACATCCCTATAAAATCTCCGCCCACTCGCGAAGTACGCCCATATGCTTGTAGTGTTTTGAATGCCAAAAAAATAAAAAAAAAGATGTCTGATGGCGCTAATAATGCGCCCTATGGGCCAGCCCGGCGTATGAGGCTGCGCCGCAAGCACCAGCTCGTGGTGCTTTCGATCCTGTGGAAGATGCGTAATTATTACCAGCGTTTGTGTGTAAGTCTCTATATATTTTTTTTTTTTTTTTTTTTTTTTTTTTTTTTTTTTAAAGCTTTATGTAACTTATTTCAAACTAGCCTTACAAACTGTTTAGGCTTATAATCCGTAAAACATTGATTTAAATGTATTGTTTATGCAAGCTCCCTTAAGTAGTGTTGACCAAAGGTCCTTAAATGCAACTGTGTAATAATTTTGTGACTAATTGAGATGTCTTAAAAAATAATAAATTTAATTTTTTAAAAATTCTTCTCAGAGGCAAAAAGACGCAGAGCAGCGCCGTCTGCAGGAGGTGGGACGGCGATATTGGGTCCACCCCATCAATGTTCGGAGGGAGACCCGGGGCCACATTGGTTGCCTGTATGATGATTTGCGACGGTATGTCGATTTGAATACATCAAAGTCGTCAAATCTTTGAATGTAATATTGCAAATGTAAAGGTTACTGTCCACAAATGTTTACCCCAAAGTCCATAATTTTATTATGTTTTTTGTTTATCCTTACAACGTTTGATGTTAATTTCAACATTTGTAAACCGTATGACATCTTCCTATGATGTGTGTTTGTGTGTAATATTAGTGATCAATATTTTTCTTAATTTGTTGCAGACATCCTGACAAGTTCCAGGACTTCGTGCGCCTGCCTATGGAGGCCTTTGATAATTTACTTTCCATTTTGACCCCACATCTCCAGAGACAGGACACCTACATGCGGAAATCCATCCCTCCTGTGGGACGTCTGCTCATAACGTTAAGGTGAAGATGCTTTATTTTAATGCGAACTATTTGTTCATGTAATTGTAGTGAAATCTAATATAGTGTTAAAATATGTAATAATTTAATATGTAGCTGAATGTGAAATAGAATCATAAAATACTATTTTTCATTTTTTCACAGATTCTTGGCGACAGGGGAGAGTTATGTCTCGTTGCACCTCCAATTCAGGGTTGGTACGTCCACCATCTCTGGAATTGTGAGGTGCACGTGCGCCCTGATCTGGGAGCATTTGCAGCCCATCGTGATGCCCAGTCCGACCCGGGAGATTTGGTTGCAGTCAGCAGCAGGCTTTCAGTCTGTGGCCAATTTCCCCAACTGTATAGGGGCGGTTGATGGTAAGCACATACGTGTGAAGCAACCACCGCGATCAGGATCACAGTATTTCAATTATAAGAAATTTTTTTCTGTGGTCCTGATCGCGGTTGTTGATTCCACGTATCGTTTCCTTGCCATCGACGTCGGCTCCTATGGCAGTACTGGGGACTCCCGGGCGCTACTGAGATCAGAGTTTGGGCGGCGCATACTCTTAGATCACGTGACTCTACCTCCTCCCACTCCTCTTCCGGGTACCACGCATCCCGCTCCATTCGTCATGGTAGGGGATCAAGCCTTCCCTTTACTCAACAACCTGCTGCGCCCTTACCCACGGAGAGGGCTGGATGAACGGGGGAGACTATTTAACCGGAGGCTGAGCCGGGCACGTAACTTCGTGGAGTGCGCCTTCGGGATCATGACTAGTCAGTGGAGAGTGTTTACCACTGCCCTGCAGTTGAAATTGGCCACAGTTGACATGGTCATTAAAGCTGCCTGTGTTCTCCACAACTACCTTCGGGACTATGCTCCCACCCCGGAGGTGAACGTGGAGACACTGCCAGCTTTTAGTGCCCCTATCAACTATGGCCAAGGGAGACAACTCAACCGCGGGATAGTGGTCAGGAACCTCTTTGCTGACTACTTCATGACTCCTGAAGGCGCCGTGCCCGTGCCCCTTTCACAGCCTCCCTTATGAGCCACGGCAACAGGACTGATGTTTTCCCGCATGTATGTCACCTGTCTCTGGGATGTGTGTTTTATTATTTTCTTTTGTTGTTTGAACCCGATGTATTGGTTGATATTTAATTTTCATTCTCTTTTTACTAAAACAAAAAATATATTTTCTTATTCGACTAAACAATGTGTCTGCCTTTTCAATGTATGTAAAACATGTTGTGTGTTCCCACATAGTAGTGTTCGAAAATACACATTACCTCACTCGATATACTACTGGCCAGTAATTATCGAGCATGGTCACATCATGCTAATGTTAATTGTATAGTCCTTTGAACCTAGTGTGCTGAAAGATTGATGTGATCAAAACATGTGCATTTCCTATGGAGTGACCAGCAGGGTGCGCACTATATGTCTAACTTTCTAGTGTGGGATATGTAACAGGATCTGATATCTTCTAGTGCCACAGTCCATCTCACTTCTTAACAATCACTATTAACACACCACATATATCCCTCCACACATCACCCAGGTGCGCCAGCTGGATGTGGTCTACTTAGGTTGCGGTTCAAAAATATTATTTTATCATCCATTTTTTTTCTGTAAAACACAGAAGAGTGTATTCAAAGATTAGAAATCTCGCTCTTTACTTGATCACCTGTTCCTTGTCTACAGTCATCTCCTGGATTTCTTATCCAAAATCCATCACATCAATCTGCCAGTGTAAACGCTACATTATGTAGTTTATTGTGTGTACGTTTATATATCCTCCACTTTGTACATAATGACCACATGCTGGATGTCCTGCAGGAGGAGATTTCTACTACCATCGGACATAGAGCTCTATGTGGAAATGATAGTGTCATGATAATAACATTAATGTCCCAAAATATGTTAGTGCTCATCACAAGCCTCTCCTGCTCTGCCCACTTCCTGCCTTGGCTACAGATGTCAGCATAGAGCAGGCTCAGACCTCAAAAAGAAGGAATCGCAGCATTCACTACATCTTCGCTAGTGGCTTCACAATACGTGTATTTCACTCAGTATAGCTAACAAAAACAGCAGTGGATTCTAAACACCCAAAGGATCTCGACACAATGTTGTAATGTTGTGGATGTGCGCCATTAAAACACTAAATAAGGACATTTCCAAATAACATCCATTCTTAGAAAAAAACTTAGCAATATTTCACTTTAAATGGCGCACAGCCACTCTATTTCTACATTGTGTGAACACAGCCTTTGTGTTTTTAAGCCACTACTGGTTTTGTTAACAATACTGACCAAAATATACTGACTCAAATACACGTATTGTGAACCTACTACGAACATGTAGTGAATGTTGCGATTCCTTGTTTGTCATGTATGACAGTGCTCTCTGCTGCCATCTGTGGCCAAGGCAGGAAGTGGCCACAGCAGGAGAGTGTTGGCCTGATAAATGAAATACTTAACTACATTATAATATTTCCTATCATGACACATTCATTTTAACACATACAGCAATGTCTGACATATGATTAGAAATATTCTCCTGAAGGACATCCAGCATGTGTTCATTTTCTACTAACGTAAAGCATACAACAAAATTTTATAAGACACAATAGCAACATTCAATACAGCTTTCTATGCAAACAAAGTCCACTAAGTATTTTGAAGCGTATTTCGTAGTTCCTTAGTGGCAGTCAATAATCATTTGTTTTTTTAACCCTTAAACACTAAAACATAAACAAGTAAAAAATAAGATTTCGGGAAACAACAAGATATGTCGCAATGGATTTTATTACATGTCAAAAATAAAACATTCACATGATAGTGTGTGTGGGTGGATGTGGGCGAGGGTGTGTGGAGACTACTTTGGACCATGTTGACAGAAGTTAGAATAGTGTGCAGAGGCAATAGTGTGGGCAATATGTGAAGGACACAGCCAGCCTGACTGTATTCTGGCACCACAAAAATAAAAGGGACATCCCAATCCCCCCAAGCTGTTATTGTCATCCCTAGCTAATGTGATGCCAGACCTTCTAAACAGTGTGTTATTGATGTGGTCCTGGTGCACACAAATGTTAGGAAATTATTAATGCTAGTAAGGCGCGGTTGGCACTAAGGCCCTACAGTGTAGCAGACAAGGGGTGGTGTTGGTGTAGCTGAGGAGAGGGAGTGCGGAACAAACACAAATGTTGTTGGACGGTCAAGGCACATGTCACTCTCTCTCGCCAGGCTCCACAGGACCCTCTTGACATCTTGGTGGTGGAGTCGTGGCCAACCCCTCTGCCAGATTAGGTTCTTCATTCTCTTCATCCGATGAGGCCTCTGCTGGTTGCTGAACTACTTGTGGTCTGAGGAGGAAAACAACACTGGTCACTATCTAAGATGGCACTTTTGTTTAAGGACATATTTAGCCAGATAACTAAAATGGAGGCATCCAATGCAGGATTACACTCTGCCTGCTTTCACACTATTTTCTATGTACGAGGTGCCACACTAGAACTTTTTACAATATATTCACACACTGTTGACCCAAAATGTGGGTCTTCACAAGGCCACCCGAGTGGAACATTAGTTTACTCTATGGACACATTGCGTACATTGTTTAAACATTCTGAAGACAGTCCACGCTATTGGCATAACTGCCATTTCATGTTCTGGATTAGATCCTGGAGGGATCAAAAGCTGTTCCCAAAGCGGTTAGGCCAGGCTGCATTTGTTAGTTATCTGGTGTCCAGCAGGGGGCGCATCATCTTCCCGAAATCGAGATTACTCTAAAGTGTTCACTAAATATACTGCTCCCCCTGCTGGAGCCTCGATGTATACAATCTATATAAATCTAACACATGTCTATGTCTGCACACATAAGACACTGAGCTACTTCCATCATCATCTGCTACTACCATGGACACATGCAATTAACACACACACTTACCTGCGGCGTCTGGGGGAATTCAAAATGAAACGCAGCATTGGGGCAAAACGCAAAGCGGCCAGTTCTTCTTGGGAGGCCCCACGCCTGATCAGCTGCCGTCGCTGCCTGATGAATCGGTCCCTCACACTGGACCACCTGGTCTCCACATAGTTAGCTTCAAGCAAAAGCATCCACACATTAGGAATATATCAGCGTCAGGTGACCATAACACTCGAGTTAATGGTTTGCCACAGTGGCTAAACAACTTACCAATTATCCATTGCTGTAATCTAGTATGCTGGTCCCAATCTGGGTATACAATCCGGGCAACCTCCCTCCATGCGGCACTCCGTGTTAGCCGGCTTCTGTACCCAGGCGCAGGGCCGTACCATAGCACTGGCCGAGCATGGACCTGAAAATCCAAAATAATTACAGTAACGTCTTAGAAATTATTAGTCAATAAGGTCATAGCTACTACACCCATGTCACATGCTACACGCCATGTTTGATTGTAAATAGTACGTCACTTATGTGGGTGGGGTCTCCAGCTTCACCTGCAGCCAACTCCCTCCCTCCATGATGTTTGCTGGCGCCACATATCATATACACAGTACACTACTACTCACATCATGTCCTCATAGTATTTGCCCTAAATATATATGTGCTTACTACTAGGGAATGGAAGGCCACAATCCGGCGCGGGGGTCTGGGATCGGATAGCGACACGGGGGGACACGCCTCCTCTCTGTAGTCTCGCCACCTCAGCACTGGGCGTAGCGGGGGTGGGGGGGGGTTAACTATTGCGTGTCGTGTGCTCGGCGAATTGCTATGTGACACCATGTAACGATGCTCAGCTTACCCATTTCTGTCCGGCATTGTCACGTCGTAAGCCGCTGCACTACAAGTGCCATAATGGTCGGCCACGCCTCTTTGAACGTGGCTGCTGCGGATTGTGTGTGCTTCCGACCTTACAACGCCTGACAAAGTACAAAGCAGAGCAGCGCTAAAAGCCAAAATACTCATTAGCCGAGCAGTGAACAGAATTAGCACAGCACACCAAACACTCCGGCTAAACAACAACCCCGCTACGCACACTGATGACGTGCATGTACTACAGAGAGGGGGCGTGTCCACGCTGTGTCGCTAGCCTATAGCATCATCAGCCTGCGCCGGATCTTGTGCGTGATTTGCGTACTATTTAAGCGACCTCCTTATGATGACACTATCAGCACATTATATGGTAGGATTTCTACTATGTATGTGCCGCCAACAACCATCATGGAGGGAGGAGGGAGGAGGGAGGAGGGAGGAGGGAGGAGGGAGGAGGGAGGAGGGAGGAGGGAGGAGGGAGGAGGGAGGAGGGAGGAGGGAGGAGGGAGGAGGGAGAGAGTTCGCTGCACGGCCATCTCGCTAAGAGCAATCCTAAGTCACGCCCTGTTTGCCCAACAACATGTGCTATTACAAGGACAATTCCTCGACCAGCCATTACTTACAAATCTCGCCTAAAATACGATGTGCGTTACATGGTCCGAAAGAGCTAACACATTCACAGATTTGGAGGAGACACACACATCTGAAAAGACTCATGCAGTCATTGCTGGATTTGAAGCGCCCCCTGATGGCAAACACATAGGAATTACACACAATCGTACTTACATAAACTACTCGGAGCGATGTATCGTGCCACTAAATGACTATAGACAATCGTACACATAAAATAAATATTATCTAGCATCTATTGATCATTACATAATCGATTTGTTTGCACTAAATTATTTACCACTTAAACAGGATGCAATTACAGATGTGACTTTTGGACATCACAAAAAGCGATATAAAAGACAAGACTTGTAAATTACATGTATGTAAATGTGACTCACACAACAAATGACAGTCATACATTAAGTCACGGCCACACAACTATCTTCTCCGAGTCCAAAGGACGATCGAAATCTTTCTATCGATGATCTTATCTATGTATAAAGCACTCCCAACAGCTCAAGAAAATACTTACTTCACTGATCAGCTGGCCGACGGCTATAACAGACCGATCAGGATACATCTCGGGCTCCATGAATCACTCCGGCTTTGTTGTCCAAATCACTTCTTCTTCCAGCGACGGTTTTCAAAGTGCAGATTCTTACAATGCAGACACATCCTAAATAACCTTGGCTTCTACCCATAGGAACTCAAAATGATACATTTGTTATCTCCATCCAGTCACGGACACGGCCTAGGTGAAGCCTGGACACAAACAGTTGTTACATTCATCCCTGTATTTTGAGTTATATTTAAAAATATACAAGGACAATTACAAAATAAGACCGTGAGAAATGTGTGCCAAACAATATTTCTCTCATGGCTAAGCTTCAAATAAATAATTCCTTTCTTCTATCATCCTATGTCAAGGCCAAATGGCAATCCTGCTCTCATCACACAGGTGCAACTAGCCACAGTGCAGGGTGGCACTCAGATACATGCACTAACAATGCTATATAACATTTGGCCACTTCTCCAAGAAATGGACCACAAACACAACATTCCTTTCCCTTCCGGCCCAAAAGGCACCTGCAAAGGTCCAGGACACATGTCCACTCTCTGACAAGGCCGAGAGCACACCTGTACCAACGATACCTCATACCCAGCCCTCAGGCCAGGCACTCACTGGTCGTCAGTTAACTGCAAACTAAGGTGTAATCTCCAGAAGGAGAAAACTGGTGCTCAGCCATGAAATGACCACAGAACAACACGTTTGTTATTCCTAGATTCATTCCTTACACCCCTTTGTTTGCACCATGTCGTACCTGCTTGCCGCTTGGGCCCCACGATTTCTGTGATCCATTCTATATTGGAGCTACCGAACCGGTGGATCAGCCCAGCCACTATCTCCATATGTGAGCGAACACACTCATTTACATATGCAAATAACCAGCCCTTGGCGGCAAAGGCCACTGTTGACTAGAAATCAACGTTAGTTTTCACTTTGGTTACTGACAGGGTTACGAAATTTTGAATTACCATATGAAATAGAGGCTTTGTATTCAGACTGATAAAGTGTTGACATCTGTATACATGGCTAAAATAGGCATGTCGCATTAATGCAAATCATTACGCGAAACAAAGTGCACAACCAGCTAAGCTTTTTCTGGGAGAGGTGAAAAAATGAGAGATTATATAAATACACAAGGAATTTTATTCAAAAACATTCTCAGACTTGCCAAGCAATATGATGTCACAATAGTAAAGTCAAAGTTAGATTAGGACAGAGGGGGAAGGGCGCATGAAGCTGCAGCTTACTGCAGACAGATCATTGCATTCTGCTGCAGGCTCCCAAAGGCCGATCTCGTGGGCCAGTCTAGGAGCAGACTATCAGATATTCATCCAGCACACACTGAGTCAATGATTAGCGTAGTGACACAACATGTTAATAAAAGCCTGAGACTGGTGGGAAATGTTACATATATATCGTCAACACATCCATTAACTGCACTATGTGCAAAGGCCAAACCAATACAAACATAATAATGGTGAATTTTTAGCTTTTTAAATTGAAAACATGTGAATAGATCCTTGATGTATCCTTGGCAAGGCTTTAGGCCTCTCCATGTGTGAAAATGTGGATTTTATTCTAGGATACAGTACATTGTGTAAGCGGCGCGGTACTTTAGTAACCTTGAGCCAAATCACTACATTACACCTCCCAATCGAGAGAGAACAACGCAGATGTGTGTGGAAGAATGTCAACTATTCGACTTACACACACACACAATGTAGCATTGTTTTCTCCAGGCCAAATGTAGTTTGGATTTTATTGTTGATCATTAAAATACTTATAATGTTGAATTAAATATTATATCTAAAATAATTTTACACCAAACTCTGCATGTTCTGTATGAAATATCACATTAAACCCATTATTGTGTATAAAGGTTAACAAAAAGGATACATTTCACAAATCAACCTTCTGTGCAAGATGCTGAGTCAAACATAGGCAACAAAAGTCAGTAATGGATGTAAAAACCGGACACATCAGACACTTGCATTTAGGAACTCATCTATTTGTATGACAGTCCTTTTTTTTCCTTATTGACGTTTAAATGTAGTGACATATTGGTTCTGCTAACAAGGGCCCCTACACACAAGAACCATTCGCCCTGGAGATAGCTAAAGGAAAGACATTATGATTTTACTTTTTTCTATAGATTCTTTTAAATGAGGATCTTAGCAAACTGTTTTTTCAAACAGAGTGTACCATGTCACCCCGGTAAGGTGGTCCTCAGGGACATGGACCCTACTCTACCCTAACACAAAATGACCTCTCTGGGCCTGAAAAAGGAGACCACTTGCCATAAACCAAAAAAAAAAAAAAAAAAAAAAAAAAAAAAAATAAAAAAAGAAAAATTAAACCAAAAAATATAATAATATTATGATGTATTGCCTCATACATCACATAGTAGAAATCATAAACGTTCGTGGGTAACGAGATGTCCGAGAGCGCCGTCCACGCCGTGGCTGGCGCCTAGGAACGGCCCTAGTACCCTCAGATGGAGGGGGCATGGCACCAGGTGGCTCTCGGGACAATGCTGGGGGGACAAGGGGGGAGAGAGGTGGGGGCACAGGTGGGGGCGCAGTGGTCTCGGGGAAAAGAAAGCCCTCCGGCGGGATATGTGGCCTCCGTGAGTGTAACCCATACACAGATTGTAGGAGGACGCCCACATAGCAAGGGTCGGGGAAAGTATCGGGGTCAATCTGCTCGTGACACGACAGCAGCACTTCTGTAACCATCCGCGCACTACGTGCCAGATTAGTAGGGAGATTCCGTAAACGGACTCCCAGATAGTAGCAGAAGAAATCATTCTGATCATCTCCTCCATCAAACCGCCTGACAAAGTTGACGACAGATTGATCCAACTCACTCAGTGCTGAATGAGCTTCTTCTTGCTCCCGACGCCTCCTGGTGGTGGTAGTAGTGGGCCTCGTGAGTGGCTGACGTGGCCGAGCTGCCAGGGGCACACCACTAGGACCTGCACCAGATGTTGATGGTGCTGCAGCCTCCTCCTCTTCGTGCATGGAAGTCGAGCCAGAAGGTCCTGGCATCGGCTCCGTGCCCTCAGAAAGAGTAGGACTGCCAGGCTCCTGTGATGGCGGTGGCGTGGCACTATCCCCCCTCCTGCTGGGATGCTGCAACATCAGAACCAGCAGCATCCTGTCCTCCCGGTGGGTCTGAGAAATTGCCACTGGTTCTGTGGAGAGACAGAAAGGTTAGCTAATATGGACACATTCATAAAGGTACTTCATATATCGAATGTTTAAGTTTTGATAACATACAGTATGTCGAAATGTGTGTTTTGGTAACACGAAGACATTATGTAGTACTATGCGCATCCTATGTTAGGACATACAACTATTTATATTAACTCATTCACATTAGTGTTTTCTAATAAACTTAAACCAAAAAACATTAGCAAAAAATGTTCCCCTTTCTGAGTGTGGAAACAATGCTCTCATCTTCAGGGCATGTTGTGGGCATGGAACCATTCTGGTGACAACACAACAACAAGTGTTTTTTAATGTGGCCCAGCAGGGAGAGGAGCCTGAGTTAGTCATGTGACCAGATACACAAGCGGCCAGTAAGAGGCCTGTGTACCTGTCATAGATCCCCGCAGGCCACACTGAGACAGTGACAGAGCAGCAGGCCGCCCAGCATTGAGTATAAAGGAAGTGAATAGTGTGGGCCGGAGAACAGCTCTCGGACTGCTTAGTACTGTAGGCCACTAAATATAAAACATTATCCGCTGCATAGAAACAGCCATTTCATTCACCATGCTTACTGGCTCTGCCACCTACAGCACACGCTAAACAACTGAGGGAGTGACCGTGATCTGCAAAATCACGAGATGTTGTTCTAGCGCCATGACAGAAACTAACATATTTTAGAGAAATGACAGGATGTTGAAGCACGAGTCAGAGTGGTGTGTAAGCATTTGTTTGAGTGTGAGCAAAGGGGACTATTGTGATTGGTCAGGATACATTAACCCTCTCTGGACAGTCACATACACCAGCATGAAGGCTAACAAACATGACACAACTAGGGCCTTATAAAGAATGGCAATAGTGTATGTAGTCAAATTATCGGGATACATTAAAGATAATTGTCTGCACATTCCTATAAAACATATACATAAAGAGGCAGATTGGTGAAATCGGATGAGATTATCTGCTAGTGAGTATGGACCAGGTTCTGCTGAACAACCAAAGGCAGAATTAAAATTCATTACTCCCATATAACATTTTATCTCATGTATTACATATTGTACACTATATGATACTATATACATTATGGAATAAGAAAAATATACTTACTGCCGTTGACTGCGGCTCGGGATAAAATCCAACAAAGGCGCATAGCGCATGGAGATCGGCTCCCCACCCCTCTCCTCCGTGCGTATCGCCCGTTTGGTACTGGTCCCTGACACTAGACCAGCGTGTCTCCACTGCCTCGGACTGACAAAAGCAAAGATTTTATTAGAAATAGATAGATTGTAATAATTGATATATATTTCGAGGTCTTGGTAGAAATATCGGACATTGTTCTCACAATTTTTATGTCATACATTATTTGACTACACGGACATACCCATCCGCAGCTGCTCGCTGTCCGTCACATCGCCCCACTGTGGGACTACCAGAGCCGCTATACTCTCCCACGTCTCGCGACGCAGGACGCGGTCGTGGTAGCCACGCACAGTCAAGTCCCACAAATGGGGACGGGACCGCACCTGAAAAATTATATAGAAAGACAGAAATCACTAGACATCTCCATCTGACTTCACCTCTCTGTGTGTCTACATCGATTAGAATAAGAACAGTTTTCCATTATGACATTACATAGAGTGGTGTTGGGATTCCAACAGAACCACCTGTGTAATCTAAGGAACACAACCTAATAACCACTGAGCCAAGACTCACTAAACCAAGGAATGCCAGAACTCTTTGAACACACTTCTGAAAACATACCAAGATTGGTGTCTAATGATTGAATTTAGGAAAGGCTTTGGATCTTAACTAGCACTAATTAGTAGGCCACAAGACCAGATCAATGCCAGCTTTGCATTCACACCTGATGAAAGAGAAACTCCACATTGTTTAGAAAATACTATGAACACATGTGCAAACGACTGGTGAAGCTAACTATTTCACTGCTGCGGTGTTTGTTCTGGTGTGTGTGTGGTGTTTGGTTATCTTAGTGTGTGGATAAAAACATGTCCCAACGACTATGGTTAGAGATCTCGACATTTTGTAATAACTATGGTCAACATTTTATGTATTAAAACAGTCGCTTGATATAGAGTTAAAATATATTTTTAATAATTAAATACATGTAAGGTTAGGTATAGCATTAGGTCGAACATTCTGGGAGGAGCACACAATAACATGAAACTACGTGCAAAACGAGCTACATTGAAAACGCATCAAAAACACAACCTTGCTCGACTCGATTTGCTCAATATTCCACAAACATTACTTGACTACTACTGTGTTACTGTGTAGTGCGCACGCTTACCAGATTCACATGCACTATATCACACAAAAAACGCATCAAAAACGCAACCCTTGCTAGACTCGATTTGCAAAAGATTCCACAAACATTACTTGACTATACTGTGTACGGTGTAGTGCGCACGCTTACTCAGATTCACATGCACTATATACACAAAAAAAACGCAGCAAAAAACGCACATCCTGATTTGTTTAGAAAAACTTGTCACAATTTGTACACATGCAATGTTATAAATACAATTTGATACATGGTAAATAAATCAAACAACCCGAAACTCAATAGGGATACTAAATTAACCTATGTTAAGTAGTGGTTTATAGTGGGAACTGAACACCTAGAAATTACTACTATAGCAGATAAGAAACACATGACGATACTTTGGGGTTTTTGCAGGCCACATTCCCACGCTACGTGTAGCATGACTAAAACGATAATTAAGGACCACTAACAGTGTTGACATAATATGTGTGTTACATGGGCTTAGGTTGCGTTTTGGTGGCCGCGATACCATGTGCATTTCTAAGTCCAAGTTAAAAACATTGTTTAACACATCCATAAAATACATTAAAGAGTATGTATTTGGCGTCGCATACATTACATATTATAGACATATATTACATGCTATATCGATAGAGAGAGCGGTAAATAGATACACAGGAAAGGACGACACATCTATTTTCCAAGTAAACCATTCTAGAAAGATGAGTTGTAATTCTTCGATAAAACATTACCTCTGCGATCAGGCGGGACCCTCAATGTCCTGCTGCCAGGAAACCACGTTCGCCCACGGACAAGAACCCATGCTCCGCTCGCAGTTCCACGCTCCAGATCGGGACACCTAAAAGGATGGTAAACTATTGAAGCCCATTCATTGGCATCTAAACTGAAGGGGCGTTACGCAGTGATGAATTATTTATACTAGAGGAATCCAGATTGATCCGGCAGTAATCAAGAGGTTCCGCCAGGCCGAATGTACTTCCTACGGTCGAATTTGGACGCATTTCGGCCCGGAATAATGGTCTATTGCATTTTTTCGGACCGGATACAATCAAGGCCAGAAACTCAACGGAGTGTGCACTGTGCAGCGCATATCCTATACTTCC
>NW_027210321.1:0-82928 GCF_027789765.1 Dendropsophus ebraccatus | reverse complement strand
CAAATAATGACTTTTTTTCCTAAGGTGGTAGGAATGAAACTCAGTGCGGGCTGGATGGGGTCCCCCCTGGGCACCGCAGACCTAAGCTTGTTTAACTCCTACCTCTTAAAGGGACCGAGAAAAAATGACCTTTTCTGCACTCCAATGTAAGTCAATGGGGCGATTTTTTGGCTATGTGCTAGAAATGAAATTCAGTGCGGATTGGATGACAGGCACCCTAGGCACCCAGGATCGGCTTTAGTTTCACGTGTATCTCTTAAGCCGGCAGAGAAAACCCACCTGATATGCGCTCCACACAATTGAATAGAGACGCCGTTGATTTTCTATGGGAATTGCAGAAATGACTTCTAAGCCTCAAAATAATGACTTTTTTTCCTAAGGTGGTAGGAATGAAACTCAGTGCGGGCTGGATGGGGTCCCCCCTGGGCACCGCAGACCTAAGCTTGTTTAACTCCTACCTCTTAAAGGGACCGAGAAAAAATGACCTTTTCTGCACTCCAATGTAAGTCAATGGGGCGATTTTTTGGCTATGTGCTAGAAATGAAATTCAGTGCGGATTGGATGACAGGCACCCTAGGCACCCAGGATCGGCTTTAGTTTCACGTGTATCTCTTAAGCCGGCAGAGAAAACCCACCTGATATGCGCTCCACACAATTGAATAGAGACGCCGTTGATTTTCTATGGGAATTGCAGAAATGACTTCTAAGCCTCAAAATAATGACTTTTTTTCCTAAGGTGGTAGGAATGAAACTCAGTGCGGGCTGGATGGGGTCCCCCCTGGGCACCGCAGACCTAAGCTTGTTTAACTCCTACCTCTTAAAGGGACCGAGAAAAAATGACCTTTTCTGCACTCCAATGTAAGTCAATGGGGCGATTTTTTGGCTATGTGCTAGAAATGAAATTCAGTGCGGATTGGATGACAGGCACCCTAGGCACCCAGGATCGGCTTTAGTTTCACGTGTATCTCTTAAGCCGGCAGAGAAAACCCACCTGATATGCGCTCCACACAATTGAATTAGAGACGCCGTTGATTTTCTATGGGAATTGCAGAAATGACTTCTAAGCCTCAAAATAATGACTTTTTTTCCTAAGGTGGTAGGAATGAAACTCAGTGCGGGCTGGATGGGGTCCCCCCTGGGCACCGCAGACCTAAGCTTGTTTAACTCCTACCTCTTAAAGGGACCGAGAAAAAATGACCTTTTCTGCACTCCAATGTAAGTCAATGGGGCGATTTTTTGGCTATGTGCTAGAAATGAAATTCAGTGCGGATTGGATGACAGGCACCCTAGGCACCCAGGATCGGCTTTAGTTTCACGTGTATCTCTTAAGCCGGCAGAGAAAACCCACCTGATATGCGCTCCACACAATTGAATAGAGACGCCGTTGATTTTCTATGGGATTTGCAGAAATGACTTCTAAGCCTCAAAATAATGACTTTTTTTCCTAAGGTGGTAGGAATGAAACTCAGTGCGGGCTGGATGGGGTCCCCCCTGGGCACCGCAGACCTAAGCTTGTTTAACTCCTACCTCTTAAAGGGACCGAGAAAAAATGACCTTTTCTGCACTCCAATGTAAGTCAATGGGGCGATTTTTTGGCTATGTGCTAGAAATGAAATTCAGTGCGGATTGGATGACAGGCACCCTAGGCACCCAGGATCGGCTTTAGTTTCACGTGTATCTCTTAAGCCGGCAGAGAAAACCCACCTGATATGCGCTCCACACAATTGAATAGAGACGCCGTTGATTTTCTATGGGAATTGCAGAAATGACTTCTAAGCCTCAAAATAATGACTTTTTTTCCTAAGGTGGTAGGAATGAAACTCAGTGCGGGCTGGATGGGGTCCCCCCTGGGCACCGCAGACCTAAGCTTGTTTAACTCCTACCTCTTAAAGGGACCGAGAAAAAATGACCTTTTCTGCACTCCAATGTAAGTCAATGGGGCGATTTTTTGGCTATGTGCTAGAAATGAAATTCAGTGCGGATTGGATGACAGGCACCCTAGGCACCCAGGATCGGCTTTAGTTTCACGTGTATCTCTTAAGCCGGCAGAGAAAACCCACCTGATATGCGCTCCACACAATTGAATAGAGACGCCGTTGATTTTCTATGGGAATTGCAGAAATGACTTCTAAGCCTCAAAATAATGACTTTTTTTCCTAAGGTGGTAGGAATGAAACTCAGTGCGGGCTGGATGGGGTCCCCCCTGGGCACCGCAGACCTAAGCTTGTTTAACTCCTACCTCTTAAAGGGACCGAGAAAAAATGACCTTTTCTGCACTCCAATGTAAGTCAATGGGGCGATTTTTTGGCTATGTGCTAGAAATGAAATGCAGTGCGGATTGGATGACAGGCACCCTAGGCACCCAGGATCGGCTTTAGTTTCACGTGTATCTCTTAAGCCGGCAGAGAAAACCCACCTGATATGCGCTCCACACAATTGAATTAGAGACGCCGTTGATTTTCTTACTAATTTAGTTTTTATTAAAGAGAAAGAATTTTTTTTTTAACAGTTTGAATAAAGTCGTTATTAGTCGCTTGTAAAGTATAAAACATGCTAAAATAAGAAAAGGGAAATAGAAAGAAAGGAGAGAAAAAGGGTATGTAGGGAGAGATATGTGTAGCTAGTTCAGTGATTGTAAAAAAAAAACTACTGGACACAAAATATTCTACTTAAACCATAGTGATTTTTGTCCCAAATTTCTTCCTCAAAATAATTGAAATTTTTTACTCTTAAGCTATATTTACGTCTCAGAAAAATCTCCTAATATGATATTTAAGCTTGAAGAACGGAGCTGTGCATACAAAATATTAAAGATTATTTCCTTATGTGTCTAAGATAGGTGCCAAGGGTTAACAAAATCTTTAAATATGGCTAATGAAAGATTTTACGTTAAACCACGTCTGTGTGTGGGATGTTACTAGTTGCGAGCTTAATTACCATTTTTTTTTTTTTTCATGTATGTGTCTATGGCGCCAAAGCCTAAGTTTGAAATAGCTACACAAAAAAAAGGAATAAAACACAAAGGAAAGATAGAAAAAACAAAAACAAAAAAAACCTCCAAAAAGCGTATCCAGTACGCGGAGGGACTAAGTGTGACAAAAGTCACCACGTCTTGTATGAACAAGACATACTACTGGGGGGACGTGAGTTGGCGCGTAGGCGGAATTTCTTCATATTAACCTGTTCTTGACCTAATTTGTGTTGTAAATAAGGTTATTCTTACTAGAAGGAGTCAGTCTGGAAGGCGCTAGAAAGAAGAATGTGAATCTACTTAGTAATTCGGGACGCAGGAAGAAAAGAGCATTAGAAAGTGGTAAAGATACAGGACAGATAATACCATAATATATATGTTTACTGTGATCGGCGAAATTTGCATATATCACCATTTAGTTATATATATAGAGCTTACTTGCTGCTTCTTGAGATGAATCAAAAAAATATATATGAAAAGAGAACAGATGCTAAAATAGAATTAACAGGTTGCAAATCAGTGTCCACTCAAAACAATAAGTGAAACCTCTCCAGGTTGCTATGTCAGTCAGTCTTATGAAAATTGAAGATTTCCTCTTTTGAAGATTTCTCCAGGTTGTTGTGTCAGTCAGTCTCCTGAAGCTTTTTACCTCCGTTGAAGAACTAGCGCAGAGATTGGAGCAAATCAAAAGTGTCGAAGATAATTAAACTGTATCAACATCCTTTTTTCTTGTCAAGTATTTATCTTCTTCCTTTGTGGGAGAGGATCTGACGCTGGAGCTCAGGATGACTTCACAAAGCTTTGATTGCATTATCAGTGGTTGTAGATAGTTCCTGTTTGTTATGTAAAGGCTTATAAATAACAGAGTAAGAAAAAGATGATGATATATCTTCTGGAGAGTTGTCATTTTTGGAATAGAAAGATTCACAATTAGATAAGTCTTTGGTTAGTCTTATAGGGAGTGAGAGCTCTTGAAGGTAATTTGAAACAATATATTTAGCTTCAATAGTTTGAGAGAAGCAGCCTTAGTAACTTTCTGGGGATTCAATGATTGTGTACCTGCTTGAATATTTCGTGCTGCAGGCTCTATGTTGACTCTTGTGTTAATAAAGGAGCTGTGCTTTCTACAAGTATGAGGACTCAGGCTTGTAAAGGAGGGGGAGGGAGGGGGGGGAGACTGCTGCATTGCAACTGCTGATCTCTCTTTGCTGTGAATTTGCACTGTCTCCTGTAATCATGTTTGTCGGCTGAACAGTGTCTCCTGACAGCCCCACATCCCTTCTCATTCTCCTGTAACGTTAGTGAGATAAATCTATTGTAGCTCTGTCCCAGCTGCTTACCGGGCTCTGATGAATGCAGTGTGTCACTCTGATTACTGCTGCCAGTGCCGTTCTGTGTGTGGCCGTGGGCGCCATCTTGAATTACCGACCGGGAGGAGAACTCTGTTACCCTGCGGGGGAAAGATTCCCCTCTGCTCTTCCTTGCTGCTACTTGCATTGTAGGGGTGTTCGGTGATCCGATGATGCCGGTAAATGAGCTGTGCGGGTCCCCAATTTCCTCCTCTAGTTGCTCAGGTCAGGAGCTCTCCATTCATGCTGCCATCCGCCTCGGCGCCAAGCCACGCCCCCGCCATTGATTTTCTATGGGAATTGCAGAAATGACTTCTAAGCCTCAAAATAATGACTTTTTTTCCTAAGGTGGTAGGAATGAAACTCAGTGCGGGCTGGATGGGGTCCCCCCTGGGCACCGCAGACCTAAGCTTGTTTAACTCCTACCTCTTAAAGGGACCGAGAAAAAATGACCTTTTCTGCACTCCAATGTAAGTCAATGGGGCGATTTTTTGGCTATGTGCTAGAAATGAAATTCAGTGCGGATTGGATGACAGGCACCCTAGGCACCCAGGATCGGCTTTAGTTTCACGTGTATCTCTTAAGCCGGCAGAGAAAACCCACCTGATATGCGCTCCACACAATTGAATTAGAGACGCCGTTGATTTTCTATGGGAATTGCAGAAATGACTTCTAAGCCTCAAAATAATGACTTTTTTTCCTAAGGTGGTAGGAATGAAACTCAGTGCGGGCTGGATGGGGTCCCCCCTGGGTACCGCAGACCTAAGCTTGTTTAACTCCTACCTCTTAAAGGGACCGAGAAAAAATGACCTTTTCTGCACTCCAATGTAAGTCAATGGGGCGATTTTTTGGCTATGTGCTAGAAATGAAATGCAGTGCGGATTGGATGACAGGCACCCTAGGCACCCAGGATCGGCTTTAGTTTCACGTGTATCTCTTAAGCCGGCAGAGAAAACCCACCTGATATGCGCTCCACACAATTGAATAGAGACGCCGTTGATTTTCTATGGGAATTGCAGAAATGACTTCTAAGCCTCAAAATAATGACTTTTTTTCCTAAGGTGGTAGGAATGAAACTCAGTGCGGGCTGGATGGGGTCCCCCCTGGGCACCGCAGACCTAAGCTTGTTTAACTCCTACCTCTTAAAGGGACCGAGAAAAAATGACCTTTTCTGCACTCCAATGTAAGTCAATGGGGCGATTTTTTGGCTATGTGCTAGAAATGAAATGCAGTGCGGATTGGATGACAGGCACCCTAGGCACCCAGGATCGGCTTTAGTTTCACGTGTATCTCTTAAGCCGGCAGAGAAAACCCACCTGATATGCGCTCCACACAATTGAATTAGAGACGCCGTTGATTTTCTATGTGAATTGCAGAAATGACTTCTAAGCCTCAAAATAATGACTTTTTTTCCTAAGGTGGTAGGAATGAAACTCAGTGCGGGCTGGATGGGGTCCCCCCTGGGCACCGCAGACCTAAGCTTGTTTAACTCCTACCTCTTAAAGGGACCGAGAAAAAATGACCTTTTCTGCACTCCAATGTAAGTCAATGGGGCGATTTTTTGGCTATGTGCTAGAAATGAAATTCAGTGCGGATTGGATGACAGGCACCCTAGGCACCCAGGATCGGCTTTAGTTTCACGTGTATCTCTTAAGCCGGCAGAGAAAACCCACCTGATATGCGCTCCACACAATTGAATTAGAGACGCCGTTGATTTTCTTACTAATTTAGTTTTTATTAAAGAGAAAGAATTTTTTTTTAACAGTTTGAATAAAGTCGTTATTAGTCGCTTGTAAAGTATAAAACATGCTAAAATAAGAAAAGGGAAATAGAAAGAAAGGAGAGAAAAAGGGTATGTAGGGAGAGATATGTGTAGCTAGTTCAGTGATTGTAAAAAAAAAACTACTGGACACAAAATATTCTACTTAAACCATAGTGATTTTTGTCCCAAATTTCTTCATCAAAATAATTGAAATTTTTTACTCTTAAGCTATATTTACTCCTCAGAAAAATCTCCTAATATGATATTTAAGCTTGAAGAACGGAGCTGTGCATACAAAATATTAAAGATTATTTCCTTATGTGTCTAAGATAGGTGCCAAGGGTTAACAAAATCTTTAAATATGGCTAATGAAAGATTTTACGTTAAACCACGTCTGTGTGTGGGATGTTACTAGTTGCGAGCTTAATTACCATTTTTTTTTTTTTTTCATGTATGTGTCTATGGCGCCAAAGCCTAAGTTTGAAATAGCTACACAAAAAAAAGGAATAAAACACAAAGGAAAGATAGAAAAAACAAAAACAAAAAAAACCTCCAAAAAGCGTATCCAGTACGCGGAGGGACTAAGTGTGACAAAAGTCACCACGTCTTGTATGAACAAGACATACTACTGGGGGGACGTGAGTTGGCGCGTAGGCGGAATTTCTTCATATTAACCTGTTCTTGACCTAATTTGTGTTGTAAATAAGGTTATTCTTACTAGAAGGAGTCAGTCTGGAAGGCGCTAGAAAGAAGAATGTGAATCTACTTAGTATTCCGGGACGCAGGAAGAAAAGAGCATTAGAAAGTGGTAAAGATACAGGACAGATAATACCATAATATATATGTTTACTGTGATCGGCGAAATTTGCATATATCACCATTTAGTTATATATATAGAGCTTACTTGCTGCTTCTTGAGATGAATCAAAAAAATATATATGAAAAGAGAACAGATGCTAAAATAGAATTAACAGGTTGCGAATCAGTGTCCATTTAAAACAATAAGTGAAACCTCTCCAGGTTGCTATGTCAGTCAGTCTTATGAAAATTGAAGATTTCCTCTTTTGAAGATTTCTCCAGGTTGTTGTGTCAGTCAGTCTCCTGAAGCTTTTTACCTCCGTTGAAGAACTAGCGCAGAGATTGGAGCAAATCAAAAGTGTCGAAGATAATTAAACTGTATCAACATCCTTTTTTCTTGTCAAGTATTTATCTTCTTCCTTTGTGGGAGAGGATCTGACGCTGGAGCTCAGGATGACTTCACAAAGCTTTGATTGCATTATCAGTGGTTGTAGATAGTTCCTGTTTGTTATGTAAAGGCTTATAAATAACAGAGTAAGAAGAAGATGATGATATATCTTCTGGAGAGTTGTCATTTTTGGAATAGAAAGATTCACAATTAGATAAGTCTTTGGTTAGTCTTATAGGGAGTGAGAGCTCTTGAAGATAATTTGAAACAATATATTTAGCTTCAATAGTTTGAGAGGAAGCAGCCTTAGTAACTTTCTGGGGATTCAATGATTGTGTACCTGCTTGAATATTTCGTGCTGCAGGCTCTATGTTGACTCTTGTGTTAATAAAGGAGCTGTGCTTTCTACAAGTATGAGGACTCAGGCTTGTAAAGGAGGGGGAGGGAGGGGGGGAGACTGCTGCATTGCAACTGCTGATCTCTCTTTGCTGTGAATTTGCACTGTCTCCTGTAATCATGTTTGTCGGCTGAACAGTGTCTCCTGACAGCCCCACATCCCTTCTCACTCTCCTGTAACGTTAGTGAGATAAATCTATTGTAGCTCTGTCCCAGCTGCTTACCGGGCTCTGATGAATGCAGTGTGTCACTCTGATTACTGCTGCCAGTGCCGTTCTGTGTGTGGCCGTGGGCGCCATCTTGAATTCCCGACCGGGAGAAGAACTCTGTTACCCTGCGGGGGAAAGATTCCCCTCTGCTCTTCCTTGCTGCTACTTGCATTGTAGGGGTGTTCGGTGATCCGATGATGCCGGTAAATGAGCTGTGCGGGTCCCCAATTTCCTCCTCTAGTTGCTCAGGTCAGGAGCTCTCCATTCATGCTGCCATCCGCCTCGGCGCCAAGCCACGCCCCCGCCATTGATTTTCTATGGGAATTGCAGAAATGACTTCTAAGCCTCAAAATAATGACTTTTTTTCCTAAGGTGGTAGGAATGAAACTCAGTGTGGGCTGGATGGGGTCCCCCCTGGGCACCGCAGACCTAAGCTTGTTTAACTCCTACCTCTTAAAGGGACCGAGAAAAAATGACCTTTTCTGCACTCCAATGTAAGTCAATGGGGCGATTTTTTGGCTATGTGCTAGAAATGAAATTCAGTGCGGATTGGATGACAGGCACCCTAGGCACCCAGGATCGGCTTTAGTTTCACGTGTATCTCTTAAGCCGGCAGAGAAAACCCACCTGATATGCGCTCCACACAATTGAATTAGAGACGCCGTTGATTTTCTATGGGAATTGCAGAAATGACTTCTAAGCCTCAAAATAATGACTTTTTTTCCTAAGGTGGTAGGAATGAAACTCAGTGCGGGCTGGATGGGGTCCCCCCTGGGCACCGCAGACCTAAGCTTGTTTAACTCCTACCTCTTAAAGGGACCGAGAAAAAATGACCTTTTCTGCACTCCAATGTAAGTCAATGGGGCGATTTTTTGGCTATGTGCTAGAAATGAAATTCAGTGCGGATTGGATGACAGGCACCCTAGGCACCCAGGATCGGCTTTAGTTTCACGTGTATCTCTTAAGCCGGCAGAGAAAACCCACCTGATATGCGCTCCACACAATTGAATAGAGACGCCGTTGATTTTCTATGGGAATTGCAGAAATGACTTCTAAGCCTCAAAATAATGACTTTTTTTCCTAAGGTGGTAGGAATGAAACTCAGTGCGGGCTGGATGGGGTCCCCCCTGGGCACCGCAGACCTAAGCTTGTTTAACTCCTACCTCTTAAAGGGACCGAGAAAAAATGACCTTTTCTGCACTCCAATGTAAGTCAATGGGGCGATTTTTTGGCTATGTGCTAGAAATGAAATTCAGTGCGGATTGGATGACAGGCACCCTAGGCACCCAGGATCGGCTTTAGTTTCACGTGTATCTCTTAAGCCGGCAGAGAAAACCCACCTGATATGCGCTCCACACAATTGAATTAGAGACGCCGTTGATTTTCTATGGGAATTGCAGAAATGACTTCTAAGCCTCAAAATAATGACTTTTTTTCCTAAGGTGGTAGGAATGAAACTCAGTGCGGGCTGGATGGGGTCCCCCCTGGGCACCGCAGACCTAAGCTTGTTTAACTCCTACCTCTTAAAGGGACCGAGAAAAAATGACCTTTTCTGCACTCCAATGTAAGTCAATGGGGCGATTTTTTGGCTATGTGCTAGAAATGAAATTCAGTGCGGATTGGATGACAGGCACCCTAGGCACCCAGGATCGGCTTTAGTTTCACGTGTATCTCTTAAGCCGGCAGAGAAAACCCACCTGATATGCGCTCCACACAATTGAATTAGAGACGCCGTTGATTTTCTATGGGAATTGCAGAAATGACTTCTAAGCCTCAAAATAATGACTTTTTTTCCTAAGGTGGTAGGAATGAAACTCAGTGCGGGCTGGATGGGGTCCCCCCTGGGCACCGCAGACCTAAGCTTGTTTAACTCCTACCTCTTAAAGGGACCGAGAAAAAATGACCTTTTCTGCACTCCAATGTAAGTCAATGGGGCGATTTTTTGGCTATGTGCTAGAAATGAAATTCAGTGCGGATTGGATGACAGGCACCCTAGGCACCCAGGATCGGCTTTAGTTTCACGTGTATCTCTTAAGCCGGCAGAGAAAACCCACCTGATATGCGCTCCACACAATTGAATTAGAGACGCCGTTGATTTTCTATGGGAATTGCAGAAATGACTTCTAAGCCTCAAAATAATGACTTTTTTTCCTAAGGTGGTAGGAATGAAACTCAGTGCGGGCTGGATGGGGTCCCCCCTGGGCACCGCAGACCTAAGCTTGTTTAACTCCTACCTCTTAAAGGGACCGTGAAAAAATGACCTTTTCTGCACTCCAATGTAAGTCAATGGGGCGATTTTTTGGCTATGTGCTAGAAATGAAATTCAGTGCGGATTGGATGACAGGCACCCTAGGCACCCAGGATCGGCTTTAGTTTCACGTGTATCTCTTAAGCCGGCAGAGAAAACCCACCTGATATGCGCTCCACACAATTGAATAGAGACGCCGTTGATTTTCTATGGGAATTGCAGAAATGACTTCTAAGCCTCAAAATAATGACTTTTTTTCCTAAGGTGGTAGGAATGAAACTCAGTGCGGGCTGGATGGGGTCCCCCCTGGGCACCGCAGACCTAAGCTTGTTTAACTCCTACCTCTTAAAGGGACCGAGAAAAAATGACCTTTTCTGCACTCCAATGTAAGTCAATGGGGCGATTTTTTGGCTATGTGCTAGAAATGAAATTCAGTGCGGATTGGATGACAGGCACCCTAGGCACCCAGGATCGGCTTTAGTTTCACGTGTATCTCTTAAGCCGGCAGAGAAAATCCCACCTGATATGCGCTCCACACAATTGAATAGAGACGCCGTTGATTTTCTATGGGAATTGCAGAAATGACTTCTAAGCCTCAAAATAATGACTTTTTTTCCTAAGGTGGTAGGAATGAAACTCAGTGCGGGCTAGATGGGGTCCCCCCTGGGCACCGCAGACCTAAGCTTGTTTAACTCCTACCTCTTAAAGGGACCGAGAAAAAATGACCTTTTCTGCACTCCAATGTAAGTCAATGGGGCGATTTTTTGGCTATGTGCTAGAAATGAAATTCAGTGCGGATTGGATGACAGGCACCCTAGGCACCCAGGATCGGCTTTAGTTTCACGTGTATCTCTTAAGCCGGCAGAGAAAACCCACCTGATATGCGCTCCACACAATTGAATTAGAGACGCCGTTGATTTTCTTACTAATTTAGTTTTTATTAAAGAGAAAGAATTTTTTTTTAAACAGTTTGAATAAAGTCGTTATTAGTCGCTTGTAAAGTATAAAACATGCTAAAATAAGAAAAGGGAAATAGAAAGAAAGGAGAGAAAAAGGGTATGTAGGGAGAGATATGTGTAGCTAGTTCAGTGATTGTAAAAAAAAAAACTACTGGACACAAAATATTCACCTTAAACCATAGTGATTTTTATCCCAAATTTCTTCCTCAAAATAATTGAAATTTTTTACTCTTAAGCTATATTTACGTCTCAGAAAAATCTCCTAATATGATATTTAAGCTTGAAGAACGGAGCTGTGCATACAAAATATTAAAGATTATTTCCTTATGTGTCTAAGATAGGTGCCAAGGGTTAACAAAATCTTTAAATATGGCTAATGAAAGATTTTACGTTAAACCACGTCTGTGTGTGGGATGTTACTAGTTGCGAGCTTAATTACCATTTTTTTTTTTTTTCATGTATATGTCTATGGCGCCAAAGCCTTAGTTTGAAATAGCTACACAAAAAAAAGGAATAAAACACAAAAGAAAGATAGAAAAAAAACAAAAACAAAAAAACCTCCAAAAAGCGTATCCAGTACGCGGAGGGACTAAGTGTGACAAAAGTCACCACGTCTTGTATGAACAAGACATACTACTGGGGGACGTGAGTTGGCGCGTAGGCGGAATTTCTTCATATTAACCTGTTCTTGACCTAATTTGTGTTGTAAATAAAGGTTATTCTTACTAGAAGGAGTCAGTCTGGAAGGCGCTAGAAAGAAGAATGTGAATCTACTTAGTTATTCCAGGAGTCAGGAAGAAAAGAGCATTAGAAAGTGGTAAAGATACAGGACAGATAATACCATAATATATATGTTTACTGTGATCGGCGAAATTTGCATATATCACCATTTAGTTATATATATAGAGCTTACTTGCTGCTTCTTGAGATGAATCAAAAAAATATATATGAAAAGAGAACAGATGCTAAAATAGAATTAACAAGGTTGCGAATCAGTGTCCACTTCAAAACAATAAGTGAAACCTCTCCAGGTTGCTATGTCAGTCAGTCTTATGAAAATTGAAGATTTCCTCTTTTGAAGATTTCTCCAGGTTGTTGTGTCAGTCAGTCTCCTGAAGCTTTTTACCTCCGTTGAAGAACTAGCGCAGAGATTGGAGCAAATCAAAAGTGTCGAAGATAATTAAACTGTATCAACATCCTTTTTCTTGTCAAGTATTTATCTTCTTCCTTTGTGGGAGAGGATCTGACGCTGGAGCTCAGGATGACTTCACAAAGCTTTGATTGCATTATCAGTGGTTGTAGATAGTTCCTGTTTGTTATGTAAAGGCTTATAAATAACAGAGTAAGAAGATGATGATGATATATCTTCTGGAGAGTTGTCATTTTTGGAATAGAAAGATTCACAATTAGATAAGTCTTTGGTTAGTCTTATAGGGAGTGAGAGCTCTTGAAGATAATTTGAAACAATATATTTAGCTTCAATAGTTTGAGAGGAAGCAGCCTTAGTAACTTTCTGGGGATTCAATGATTGTGTACCTGCTTGAATATTTCGTGCTGCAGGCTCTATGTTGACTCTTGTGTTAATAAAGGAGCTGTGCTTTCTACAAGTATGAGGACTCAGGCTTGTAAAGGAGGGGGAGGGAGGGGGGGAGACTGCTGCATTGCAACTGCTGATCTCTCTTTGCTGTGAATTTGCACTGTCTCCTGTAATCATGTTTGTCGGCTGAACAGTGTCTCCTGACAGCCCCACATCCCTTCTCACTCTCCTGTAACGTTAGTGAGATAAATCTATTGTAGCTCTGTCCCAGCTGCTTACCGGGCTCTGATGAATGCAGTGTGTCACTCTGATTACTGCTGCCAGTGCCGTTCTGTGTGTGGCCGTGGGCGCCATCTTGAATTCCCGACCGGGAGGAGAACTCTGTTACCCTGCGGGGGAAAGATTCCCCTCTGCTCTTCCTTGCTGCTACTTGCATTGTAGGGGTGTTCGGTGATCCGATGATGCCGGTAAATGAGCTGTGCGGGTCCCCAATTTCCTCCTCTAGTTGCTCAGGTCAGGAGCTCTCCATTCATGCTGCCATCCGCCTCGGCGCCAAGCCACGCCCCGCCGTTGATTTTCTATGGGAATTGCAGAAATGACTTCTAAGCCTCAAAATAATGACTTTTTTTCCTAAGGTGGTAGGAATGAAACTCAGTGCGGGCTGGATGGGGTCCCCCCTGGGCACCGCAGACCTAAGCTTGTTTAACTCCTACCTCTTAAAGGGACCGAGAAAAAATGACCTTTTCTGCACTCCAATGTAAGTCAATGGGGCGATTTTTTGGCTATGTGCTAGAAATGAAATGCAGTGCGGATTGGATGACAGGCACCCTAGGCACCCAGGATCGGCTTTAGTTTCACGTGTATCTCTTAAGCCGGCAGAGAAAACCCACCTGATATGCGCTCCACACAATTGAATTAGAGACGCCGTTGATTTTCTTACTAATTTAGTTTTTATTAAAGAGAAAGAATTTTTTTTTAACAGTTTGAATAAAGTCGTTATTAGTCGCTTGTAAAGTATAAAACATGCTAAAATAAGAAAAGGGAAATAGAAAGAAAGGAGAGAAAAAGGGTATGTAGGGAGAGATATGTGTAGCTAGTTCAGTGATTGTAAAAAAAAACTACTGGACACAAAATATTCTACTTAAACCATAGTGATTTTTGTCCCAAATTTCTTCCTCAAAATAATTGAAATTTTTTACTCTTAAGCTATATTTACGTCTCAGAAAAATCTCCTAATATGATATTTAAGCTTGAAGAACGGAGCTGTGCATACAAAATATTAAAGATTATTTCCTTATGTGTCTAAGATAGGTGCCAAGGGTTAACAAAATCTTTAAATATGGCTAATGAAAGATTTTACGTTAAACCACGTCTGTGTGTGGGATGTTACTAGTTGCGAGCTTAATTACCATTTTTTTTTTTTTTCATGTATGTGTCTATGGCGCCAAAGCCTAAGTTTGAAATAGCTACACAAAAAAAAGGAATAAAACACAAAGGAAAGATAGAAAAAAAAAACAAAAACAAAAAAAAACCTCCAAAAAGCGTATCCAGTACGCGGAGGGACTAAGTGTGACAAAAGTCACCACGTCTTGTATGAACAAGACATACTACTGGGGGGACGTGAGTTGGCGCGTAGGCGGAATTTCTTCATATTAACCTGTTCTTGACCTAATTTGTGTTGTAAATAAGGTTATTCTTACTAGAAGGAGTCAGTCTGGAAGGCGCTAGAAAGAAGAATGTGAATCTACTTAGTTATCCGGGAGGCAGGAAGAAAAGAGCATTAGAAAGTGGTAAAGATACAGGACAGATAATACCATAATATATATGTTTACTGTGATCGGCGAAATTTGCATATATCACCATTTAGTTATATATATAGAGCTTACTTGCTGCTTCTTGAGATGAATCAAAAAAATATATATGAAAAGAGAACAGATGCTAAAATAGAATTAACAGGTTGCGAATCAGTGTCCACTCAAAACAATAAGTGAAACCTCTCCAGGTTGCTATGTCAGTCAGTCTTATGAAAATTGAAGATTTCCTCTTTTGAAGATTTCTCCAGGTTGTTGTGTCAGTCAGTCTCCTGAAGCTTTTTACCTCCGTTGAAGAACTAGCGCAGAGATTGGAGCAAATCAAAAGTGTCGAAGATAATTAAACTGTATCAACATCCTTTTTCTTGTCAAGTATTTATCTTCTTCCTTTGTAGGAGAGGATCTGACGCTGGAGCTCAGGATGACTTCACAAAGCTTTGATTGCATTATCAGTGGTTGTAGATAGTTCCTGTTTGTTATGTAAAGGCTTATAAATAACAGAGTAAGAAGAAGATGATGATATATCTTCTGGAGAGTTGTCATTTTTGGAATAGAAAGATTCACAATTAGATAAGTCTTTGGTTAGTCTTATAGGGAGTGAGAGCTCTTGAAGATAATTTGAAACAATATATTTAGCTTCAATAGTTTGAGAGGAAGCAGCCTTAGTGACTTTCTGGGGATTCAATGATTGTGTACCTGCTTGAATATTTCGTGCTGCAGGCTCTATGTTGACTCTTGTGTTAATAAAGGAGCTGTGCTTTCTACAAGTATGAGGACTCAGGCTTGTAAAGGAGGGGGAGGGAGGGGGGGAGACTGCTGCATTGCAACTGCTGATCTCTCTTTGCTGTGAATTTGCACTGTCTCCTGTAATCATGTTTGTCGGCTGAACAGTGTCTCCTGACAGCCCCACATCCCTTCTCACTCTCCTGTAACGTTAGTGAGATAAATCTATTGTAGCTCTGTCCCAGCTGCTTACCGGGCTCTGATGAATGCAGTGTGTCACTCTGATTACTGCTGCCAGTGCCGTTCTGTGTGTGGCCGTGGGCGCCATCTTGAATTCCCGACCGGGAGAAGAACTCTGTTACCCTGCGGGGGAAAGATTCCCCTCTGCTCTTCCTTGCTGCTACTTGCATTGTAGGGGTGTTCGGTGATCCGATGATGCCGGTAAATGAGCTGTGCGGGTCCCCAATTTCCTCCTCTAGTTGATCAGGTCAGGAGCTCTCCATTCATGCTGCCATCCGCCTCGGCGCCAAGCCACGCCCCCGCCGTTGATTTTCTATGGGAATTGCAGAAATGACTTCTAAGCCTCAAAATAATGACTTTTTTTCCTAAGGTGGTAGGAATGAAACTCAGTGCGGGCTGGATGGGGTCCCCCCTGGGCACCGCAGACCTAAGCTTGTTTAACTCCTACCTCTTAAAGGGACCGAGAAAAAATGACCTTTTCTGCACTCCAATGTAAGTCAATGGGGCGATTTTTTGGCTATGTGCTAGAAATGAAATTCAGTGCGGATTGGATGACAGGCACCCTAGGCACCCAGGATCGGCTTTAGTTTCACGTGTATCTCTTAAGCCGGCAGAGAAAACCCACCTGATATGCGCTCCACACAATAGAATTAGAGACGCCGTTGATTTTCTATGGGAATTGCAGAAATGACTTCTAAGCCTCAAAATAATGACTTTTTTTCCTAAGGTGGTAGGAATGAAACTCAGTGCGGGCTGGATGGGGTCCCCCCTGGGCACCGCAGACCTAAGCTTGTTTAACTCCTACCTCTTAAAGGGACCGAGAAAAAATGACCTTTTCTGCACTCCAATGTAAGTCAATGGGGCGATTTTTTGGCTATGTGCTAGAAATGAAATTCAGTGCGGATTGGATGACAGGCACCCTAGGCACCCAGGATCGGCTTTAGTTTCACGTGTATCTCTTAAGCCGGCAGAGAAAACCCACCTGATATGCGCTCCACACAATTGAATTAGAGACGCCGTTGATTTTCTATGGGAATTGCAGAAATGACTTCTAAGCCTCAAAATAATGACTTTTTTTCCTAAGGTGGTAGGAATGAAACTCAGTGCGGGCTGGATGGGGTCCCCCCTGGGCACCGCAGACCTAAGCTTGTTTAACTCCTACCTCTTAAAGGGACCGAGAAAAAATGACCTTTTCTGCACTCCAATGTAAGTCAATGGGGCGATTTTTTGGCTATGTGCTAGAAATGAAATTCAGTGCGGATTGGATGACAGGCACCCTAGGCACCCAGGATCGGCTTTAGTTTCACGTGTATCTCTTAAGCCGGCAGAGAAAATCCCACCTGATATGCGCTCCACACAATTGAATTAGAGACGCCAGTTGATTTTCTATGGGAATTGCAGAAATGACTTCTAAGCCTCAAAATAATGACTTTTTTTCCTAAGGTGGTAGGAATGAAACTCAGTGCGGGCTGGATGGGGTCCCCCCTGGGCACCGCAGACCTAAGCTTGTTTAACTCCTACCTCTTAAAGGGACCGAGAAAAAATGACCTTTTCTGCACTCCAATGTAAGTCAATGGGGCGATTTTTTGGCTATGTGCTAGAAATGAAATTCAGTGCGGATTGGATGACAGGCACCCTAGGCACCCAGGATCGGCTTTAGTTTCACGTGTATCTCTTAAGCCGGCAGAGAAAACCCACCTGATATGCGCTCCACACAATTGAATAGAGACGCCGTTGATTTTCTATGGGAATTGCAGAAATGACTTCTAAGCCTCAAAATAATGACTTTTTTTCCTAAGGTGGTAGGAATGAAACTCAGTGCGGGCTGGATGGGGTCCCCCCTGGGCACCGCAGACCTAAGCTTGTTTAACTCCTACCTCTTAAAGGGACCGAGAAAAAATGACCTTTTCTGCACTCCAATGTAAGTCAATGGGGCGATTTTTTGGCTATGTGCTAGAAATGAAATTCAGTGCGGATTGGATGACAGGCACCCTAGGCACCCAGGATCGGCTTTAGTTTCACGTGTATCTCTTAAGCCGGCAGAGAAAACCCACCTGATATGCGCTCCACACAATTGAATTAGAGACGCCGTTGATTTTCTATGGGAATTGCAGAAATGACTTCTAAGCCTCAAAATAATGACTTTTTTTCCTAAGGTGGTAGGAATGAAACTCAGTGCGGGCTGGATGGGGTCCCCCCTGGGCACCGCAGACCTAAGCTTGTTTAACTCCTACCTCTTAAAGGGACCGAGAAAAAATGACCTTTTCTGCACTCCAATGTAAGTCAATGGGGCGATTTTTTGGCTATGTGCTAGAAATGAAATTCAGTGCGGATTGGATGACAGGCACCCTAGGCACCCAGGATCGGCTTTAGTTTCACGTGTATCTCTTAAGCCGGCAGAGAAAACCCACCTGATATGCGCTCCACACAATTGAATAGAGACGCCGTTGATTTTCTATGGGAATTGCAGAAATGACTTCTAAGCCTCAAAATAATGACTTTTTTTCCTAAGGTGGTAGGAATGAAACTCAGTGCGGGCTGGATGGGGTCCCCCCTGGGCACCGCAGACCTAAGCTTGTTTAACTCCTACCTCTTAAAGGGACCGAGAAAAAATGACCTTTTCTGCACTCCAATGTAAGTCAATGGGGCGATTTTTTGGCTATGTGCTAGAAATGAAATTCAGTGCGGATTGGATGACAGGCACCCTAGGCACCCAGGATCGGCTTTAGTTTCACGTGTATCTCTTAAGCCGGCAGAGAAAATCCCACCTGATATGCGCTCCACACAATTGAATAGAGACGCCGTTGATTTTCTATGGGAATTGCAGAAATGACTTCTAAGCCTCAAAATAATGACTTTTTTTCCTAAGGTGGTAGGAATGAAACTCAGTGCGGGCTGGATGGGGTCCCCCCTGGGCACCGCAGACCTAAGCTTGTTTAACTCCTACCTCTTAAAGGGACCGAGAAAAAATGACCTTTTCTGCACTCCAATGTAAGTCAATGGGGCGATTTTTTGGCTATGTGCTAGAAATGAAATTCAGTGCGGATTGGATGACAGGCACCCTAGGCACCCAGGATCGGCTTTAGTTTCACGTGTATCTCTTAAGCCGGCAGAGAAAACCCACCTGATATGCGCTCCACACAATTGAATTAGAGACGCCGTTGATTTTCTTACTAATTTAGTTTTTATTAAAGAGAAAGAATTTTTTTTTAACAGTTTGAATAAAGTCGTTATTAGTCGCTTGTAAAGTATAAAACATGCTAAAATAAGAAAAGGGAAATAGAAAGAAAGGAGAGAAAAAGGGTATGTAGGGAGAGATATGTGTAGCTAGTTCAGTGATTGTAAAAAAAAACTACTGGACACAAAATATTCTACTTAAACCATAGTGATTTTTGTCCCAAATTTCTTCCTCAAAATAATTGAAATTTTTTACTCTTAAGCTATATTTACGTCTCAGAAAAATCTCCTAATATGATATTTAAGCTTGAAGAACGGAGCTGTGCATACAAAATATTAAAGATTATTTCCTTATGTGTCTAAGATAGGTGCCAAGGGTTAACAAAATCTTTAAATATGGCTAATGAAAGATTTTACGTTAAACCACGTCTGTGTGTGGGATGTTACTAGTTGCGAGCTTAATTACCATTTTTTTTTTTTTCATGTATGTGTCTATGGCGCCAAAGCCTAAGTTTGAAATAGCTACACAAAAAAAAGGAATAAAACACAAAGGAAAGATAGAAAAAAAAAACAAAAACAAAAAAAACCTCCAAAAAGCGTATCCAGTACGCGGAGGGACTAAGTGTGACAAAAGTCACCACGTCTTGTATGAACAAGACATACTACTGGGGGGACGTGAGTTGGCGCGTAGGCGGAATTTCTTCATATTAACCTGTTCTTGACCTAATTTGTGTTGTAAATAAGGTTATTCTTACTAGAAGGAGTCAGTCTGGAAGGCGCTAGAAAGAAGAATGTGAATCTACTTAGTTTTCCGGGAGGCAGGAAGAAAAGAGCATTAGAAAGTGGTAAAGATACAGGACAGATAATACCATAATATATATGTTTACTGTGATCGGCGAAATTTGCATATATCACCATTTAGTTATATATATAGAGCTTACTTGCTGCTTCTTGAGATGAATCAAAAAATATATATGAAAAGAGAACAAATGCTAAAATAGAATTAACAGGTTGCGAATCAGTGTCCACTCAAAACAATAAGTGAAACCTCTCCAGGTTGCTATGTCAGTCAGTCTTATGAAAATTGAAGATTTCCTCTTTTGAAGATTTCTCCAGGTTGTTGTGTCAGTCAGTCTCCTGAAGCTTTTTACCTCCGTTGAAGAACTAGCGCAGAGATTGGAGCAAATCAAAAGTGTCGAAGATAATTAAACTGTATCAACATCCTTTTTCTTGTCAAGTATTTATCTTCTTCCTTTGTGGGAGAGGATCTGACGCTGGAGCTCAGGATGACTTCACAAAGCTTTGATTGCATTATCAGTGGTTGTAGATAGTTCCTGTTTGTTATGTAAAGGCTTATAAATAACAGAGTAAGAAGAAGATGATGATATATCTTCTGGAGAGTTGTCATTTTTGGAATAGAAAGATTCACAATTAGATAAGTCTTTGGTTAGTCTTATAGGGAGTGAGAGCTCTTGAAGATAATTTGAAACAATATATTTAGCTTCAATAGTTTGAGAGGAAGCAGCCTTAGTAACTTTCTGGGGATTCAATGATTGTGTGCCTGCTTGATTATTTCGTGCTGCAGTCTCTATGTTGACTCTTGTGTTAATAAAGGAGCTGTGCTTTCTACAAGTATGAGGACTCAGGCTTGTAAAGGAGGGGGAGGGAGGGGGGGAGACTGCTGCATTGCAACTGCTGATCGCTCTTTGCTGTGAATTTGCACTGTCTCCTGTAATCATGTTTGCCGGCTAAACAGTGTCTCCTGACAGCCCCACATCCCTTCTCACTCTCCTGTAACGTTAGTGAGATAAATCTATTGTAGCTCTGTCCCAGCTGCTTACCGGGCTCTGATGAATGCAGTGTGTCACTCTGATTACTGCTGCCAGTGCCGTTCTGTGTGTGGCCGTGGGCGCCATCTTGAATTCCCGACCGGGAGGAGAACTCTGTTACCCTGCGGGGGAAAGATTCCCCTCTGCTCTTCCTTGCTGCTACTTGCATTGTAGGGGTGTTCGGTGATCCGATGATGCCGGTAAATGAGCTGTGCGGGCCCCCAATTTCCTCCTCTAGTTGATCAGGTCAGGAGCTCTCCATTCATGCTGCCATCCGCCTCGGCGCCAAGCCACGCCCCCGCCGTTGATTTTCTATGGGAATTGCAGAAATGACTTCTAAGCCTCAAAATAATGACTTTTTTTCCTAAGGTGGTAGGAATGAAACTCAGTGCGGGCTGGATGGGGTCCCCCCTGGGCACCGCAGACCTAAGCTTGTTTAACTCCTACCTCTTAAAGGGACCGAGAAAAAATGACCTTTTCTGCACTCCAATGTAAGTCAATGGGGCGATTTTTTGGCTATGTGCTAGAAATGAAATGCAGTGCGGATTGGATGACAGGCACCCTAGGCACCCAGGATCGGCTTTAGTTTCACGTGTATCTCTTAAGCCGGCAGAGAAAACCCACCTGATATGCGCTCCACACAATTGAATTAGAGACGCCGTTGATTTTCTATGGGAATTGCAGAAATGACTTCTAAGCCTCAAAATAATGACTTTTTTTCCTAAGGTGGTAGGAATGAAACTCAGTGCGGGCTGGATGGGGTCCCCCCTGGGCACCGCAGACCTAAGCTTGTTTAACTCCTACCTCTTAAAGGGACCGAGAAAAAATGACCTTTTCTGCACTCCAATGTAAGTCAATGGGGCGATTTTTTGGCTATGTGCTAGAAATGAAATTCAGTGCGGATTGGATGACAGGCACCCTAGGCACCCAGGATCGGCTTTAGTTTCACGTGTATCTCTTAAGCCGGCAGAGAAAACCCACCTGATATGCGCTCCACACAATTGAATTAGAGACGCCGTTGATTTTCTATGGGAATTGCAGAAATGACTTCTAAGCCTCAAAATAATGACTTTTTTTCCTAAGGTGGTAGGAATGAAACTCAGTGCGGGCTGGATGGGGTCCCCCCTGGGCACCGCAGACCTAAGCTTGTTTAACTCCTACCTCTTAAAGGGACCGAGAAAAAATGACCTTTTCTGCACTCCAATGTAAGTCAATGGGGCGATTTTTTGGCTATGTGCTAGAAATGAAATTCAGTGCGGATTGGATGACAGGCACCCTAGGCACCCAGGATCGGCTTTAGTTTCACGTGTATCTCTTAAGCCGGCAGAGAAAACCCACCTGATATGCGCTCCACACAATTGAATTAGAGACGCCGTTGATTTTCTATGGGAATTGCAGAAATGACTTCTAAGCCTCAAAATAATGACTTTTTTTCCTAAGGTGGTAGGAATGAAACTCAGTGCGGGCTGGATGGGGTCCCCCCTGGGCACCGCAGACCTAAGCTTGTTTAACTCCTACCTCTTAAAGGGACCGAGAAAAAATGACCTTTTCTGCACTCCAATGTAAGTCAATGGGGCGATTTTTTGGCTATGTGCTAGAAATGAAATTCAGTGCGGATTGGATGACAGGCACCCTAGGCACCCAGGATCGGCTTTAGTTTCACGTGTATCTCTTAAGCCGGCAGAGAAAACCCACCTGATATGCGCTCCACACAATTGAATTAGAGACGCCGTTGATTTTCTATGGGAATTGCAGAAATGACTTCTAAGCCTCAAAATAATGACTTTTTTTCCTAAGGTGGTAGGAATGAAACTCAGTGCGGGCTGGATGGGGTCCCCCCTGGGCACCGCAGACCTAAGCTTGTTTAACTCCTACCTCTTAAAGGGACCGAGAAAAAATGACCTTTTCTGCACTCCAATGTAAGTCATTGGGGCGATTTTTTGGCTATGTGCTAGAAATGAAATTCAGTGCGGATTGGATGACAGGCACCCTAGGCACCCAGGATCGGCTTTAGTTTCACGTGTATCTCTTAAGCCGGCAGAGAAAATCCACCTGATATGCGCTCCACACAATTGAATAGAGACGCCGTTGATTTTCTATGGGAATTGCAGAAATGACTTCTAAGCCTCAAAATAATGACTTTTTTTCCTAAGGTGGTAGGAATGAAACTCAGTGCGGGCTGGATGGGGTCCCCCCTGGGCACCGCAGACCTAAGCTTGTTTAACTCCTACCTCTTAAAGGGACCGAGAAAAAATGACCTTTTCTGCACTCCAATGTAAGTCAATGGGGCGATTTTTTGGCTATGTGCTAGAAATGAAATTCAGTGCGGATTGGATGACAGGCACCCTAGGCACCCAGGATCGGCTTTAGTTTCACGTGTATCTCTTAAGCCGGCAGAGAAAACCCACCTGATATGCGCTCCACACAATTGAATTAGAGACGCCGTTGATTTTCTATGGGAATTGCAGAAATGACTTCTAAGCCTCAAAATAATGACTTTTTTTCCTAAGGTGGTAGGAATGAAACTCAGTGCGGGCTGGATGGGGTCCCCCCTGGGCACCGCAGACCTAAGCTTGTTTAACTCCTACCTCTTAAAGGGACCGAGAAAAAATGACCTTTTCTGCACTCCAATGTAAGTCAATGGGGCGATTTTTTGGCTATGTGCTAGAAATGAAATTCAGTGCGGATTGGATGACAGGCACCCTAGGCACCCAGGATCGGCTTTAGTTTCACGTGTATCTCTTAAGCCGGCAGAGAAAACCCACCTGATATGCGCTCCACACAATTGAATAGAGACGCCGTTGATTTTCTATGGGAATTGCAGAAATGACTTCTAAGCCTCAAAATAATGACTTTTTTTCCTAAGGTGGTAGGAATGAAACTCAGTGCGGGCTGGATGGGGTCCCCCCTGGGCACCGCAGACCTAAGCTTGTTTAACTCCTACCTCTTAAAGGGACCGAGAAAAAATGACCTTTTCTGCACTCCAATGTAAGTCAATGGGGCGATTTTTTGGCTATGTGCTAGAAATGAAATTCAGTGCGGATTGGATGACAGGCACCCTAGGCACCCAGGATCGGCTTTAGTTTCACGTGTATCTCTTAAGCCGGCAGAGAAAACCCACCTGATATGCGCTCCACACAATTGAATTAGAGACGCCGTTGATTTTCTATGGGAATTGCAGAAATGACTTCTAAGCCTCAAAATAATGACTTTTTTTCCTAAGGTGGTAGGAATGAAACTCAGTGCGGGCTGGATGGGGTCCCCCCTGGGCACCGCAGACCTAAGCTTGTTTAACTCCTACCTCTTAAAGGGACCGAGAAAAAATGACCTTTTCTGCACTCCAATGTAAGTCAATGGGGCGATTTTTTGGCTATGTGCTAGAAATGAAATTCAGTGCGGATTGGATGACAGGCACCCTAGGCACCCAGGATCGGCTTTAGTTTCACGTGTATCTCTTAAGCCGGCAGAGAAAACCCACCTGATATGCGCTCCACACAATTGAATTAGAGACGCCGTTGATTTTCTATGGGAATTGCAGAAATGACTTCTAAGCCTCAAAATAATGACTTTTTTTCCTAAGGTGGTAGGAATGAAACTCAGTGCGGGCTGGATGGGGTCCCCCCTGGGCACCGCAGACCTAAGCTTGTTTAACTCCTACCTCTTAAAGGGACCGAGAAAAAATGACCTTTTCTGCACTCCAATGTAAGTCAATGGGGCGATTTTTTGGCTATGTGCTAGAAATGAAATTCAGTGCGGATTGGATGACAGGCACCCTAGGCACCCAGGATCGGCTTTAGTTTCACGTGTATCTCTTAAGCCGGCAGAGAAAACCCACCTGATATGCGCTCCACACAATTGAATAGAGACGCCGTTGATTTTCTATGGGAATTGCAGAAATGACTTCTAAGCCTCAAAATAATGACTTTTTTTCCTAAGGTGGTAGGAATGAAACTCAGTGCGGGCTGGATGGGGTCCCCCCTGGGCACCGCAGACCTAAGCTTGTTTAACTCCTACCTCTTAAAGGGACCGAGAAAAAATGACCTTTTCTGCACTCCAATGTAAGTCAATGGGGCGATTTTTTGGCTATGTGCTAGAAATGAAATTCAGTGCGGATTGGATGACAGGCACCCTAGGCACCCAGGATCGGCTTTAGTTTCACGTGTATCTCTTAAGCCGGCAGAGAAAACCCACCTGATATGCGCTCCACACAATTGAATTAGAGACGCCGTTGATTTTCTATGGGAATTGCAGAAATGACTTCTAAGCCTCAAAATAATGACTTTTTTTCCTAAGGTGGTAGGAATGAAACTCAGTGCGGGCTGGATGGGGTCCCCCCTGGGCACCGCAGACCTAAGCTTGTTTAACTCCTACCTCTTAAAGGGACCGAGAAAAAATGACCTTTTCTGCACTCCAATGTAAGTCAATGGGGCGATTTTTTGGCTATGTGCTAGAAATGAAATTCAGTGCGGATTGGATGACAGGCACCCTAGGCACCCAGGATCGGCTTTAGTTTCACGTGTATCTCTTAAGCCGGCAGAGAAAACCCACCTGATATGCGCTCCACACAATTGAATTAGAGACGCCGTTGATTTTCTATGGGAATTGCAGAAATGACTTCTAAGCCTCAAAATAATGACTTTTTTTCCTAAGGTGGTAGGAATGAAACTCAGTGCGGGCTGGATGGGGTCCCCCCTGGGCACCGCAGACCTAAGCTTGTTTAACTCCTACCTCTTAAAGGGACCGAGAAAAAATGACCTTTTCTGCACTCCAATGTAAGTCAATGGGGCGATTTTTTGGCTATGTGCTAGAAATGAAATTCAGTGCGGATTGGATGACAGGCACCCTAGGCACCCAGGATCGGCTTTAGTTTCACGTGTATCTCTTAAGCCGGCAGAGAAAACCCACCTGATATGCGCTCCACACAATTGAATTAGAGACGCCGTTGATTTTCTATGGGAATTGCAGAAATGACTTCTAAGCCTCAAAATAATGACTTTTTTTCCTAAGGTGGTAGGAATGAAACTCAGTGCGGGCTGGATGGGGTCCCCCCTGGGCACCGCAGACCTAAGCTTGTTTAACTCCTACCTCTTAAAGGGACCGAGAAAAAATGACCTTTTCTGCACTCCAATGTAAGTCAATGGGGCGATTTTTTGGCTATGTGCTAGAAATGAAATTCAGTGCGGATTGGATGACAGGCACCCTAGGCACCCAGGATCGGCTTTAGTTTCACGTGTATCTCTTAAGCCGGCAGAGAAAACCCACCTGATATGCGCTCCACACAATTGAATAGAGACGCCGTTGATTTTCTATGGGAATTGCAGAAATGACTTCTAAGCCTCAAAATAATGACTTTTTTTCCTAAGGTGGTAGGAATGAAACTCAGTGCGGGCTGGATGGGGTCCCCCCTGGGCACCGCAGACCTAAGCTTGTTTAACTCCTACCTCTTAAAGGGACCGAGAAAAAATGACCTTTTCTGCACTCCATTGTAAGTCAATGGGGCGATTTTTTGGCTATGTGCTAGAAATGAAATTGAGTGCGGATTGGATGACAGGCACCCTAGGCACCCAGGATCGGCTTTAGTTTCACGTGTATCTCTTAAGCCGGCAGAGAAAACCCACCTGATATGCGCTCCACACAATTGAATTAGAGACGCCGTTGATTTTCTATGGGAATTGCAGAAATGACTTCTAAGCCTCAAAATAATGACTTTTTTTCCTAAGGTGGTAGGAATGAAACTCAGTGCGGGCTGGATGGGGTCCCCCCTGGGCACCGCAGACCTAAGCTTGTTTAACTCCTACCTCTTAAAGGGACCGAGAAAAAATGACCTTTTCTGCACTCCAATGTAAGTCAATGGGGCGATTTTTTGGCTATGTGCTAGAAATGAAATTGAGTGCGGATTGGATGACAGGCACCCTAGGCACCCAGGATCGGCTTTAGTTTCACCTGTATCTCTTAAGCCGGCAGAGAAAACCCACCTGATATGCGCTCCACACAATTGAATTAGAGACGCCGTTGATTTTCTATGGGAATTGCAGAAATGACTTCTAAGCCTCAAAATAATGACTTTTTTTTCCTAAGGTGGTAGGAATGAAACTCAGTGCGGGCTAGATGGGGTCCCCCCTGGGCACCGCAGACCTAAGCTTGTTTAACTCCTACCTCTTAAAGGGACCGAGAAAAAATGACCTTTTCTGCACTCCATTGTAAGTCAATGGGGCGATTTTTTGGCTATGTGCTAGAAATGAAATTGAGTGCGGATTGGATGACAGGCACCCTAGGCACCCAGGATCGGCTTTAGTTTCACCTGTATCTCTTAAGCCGGCAGAGAAAACCCACCTGATATGCGCTCCACACAATTGAATTAGAGACGCCGTTGATTTTCTATGGGAATTGCAGAAATGACTTCTAAGCCTCAAAATAATGACTTTTTTTCCTAAGGTGGTAGGAATGAAACTCAGTGCGGGCTGGATGGGGTCCCCCCTGGGCACCGCAGACCTAAGCTTGTTTAACTCCTACCTCTTAAAGGGACCGAGAAAAAATGACCTTTTCTGCACTCCAATGTAAGTCAATGGGGCGATTTTTTGGCTATGTGCTAGAAATGAAATTGAGTGCGGATTGGATGACAGGCACCCTAGGCACCCAGGATCGGCTTTAGTTTCACGTGTATCTCTTAAGCCGGCAGAGAAAACCCACCTGATATGCGCTCCACACAATTGAATTAGAGACGCCGTTGATTTTCTATGGGAATTGCAGAAATGACTTCTAAGCCTCAAAATAATGACTTTTTTTCCTAAGGTGGTAGGAATGAAACTCAGTGCGGGCTGGATGGGGTCCCCCCTGGGCACCGCAGACCTAAGCTTGTTTAACTCCTACCTCTTAAAGGGACCGAGAAAAAAATGACCTTTTCTGCACTCTAATGTAAGTCAATGGGGCGATTTTTTGGCTATGTGCTAGAAATGAAATTCAGTGCGGATTGGATGACAGGCACCCTAGGCACCCAGGATCGGCTTTAGTTTCACGTGTATCTCTTAAGCCGGCAGAGAAAACCCACCTGATATGCGCTCCACACAATTGAATTAGAGACGCCGTTGATTTTCTATGGGAATTGCAGAAATGACTTCTAAGCCTCAAAATAATGACTTTTTTTCCTAAGGTGGTAGGAATGAAACTCAGTGCGGGCTAGATGGGGTCCCCCCTGGGCACCGCAGACCTAAGCTTGTTTAACTCCTACCTCTTAAAGGGACCGAGAAAAAATGACCTTTTCTGCACTCCAATGTAAGTCAATGGGGCGATTTTTTGGCTATGTGCTAGAAATGAAATTGAGTGCGGATTGGATGACAGGCACCCTAGGCACCCAGGATCGCCTTTAGTTTCACGTGTATCTCTTAAGCCGGCAGAGAAAACCCACCTGATATGCGCTCCACACAATTGAATTAGAGACGCCGTTGATTTTCTATGGGAATTGCAGAAATGACTTCTAAGCCTCAAAATAATGACTTTTTTTCCTAAGGTGGTAGGAATGAAACTCAGTGCGGGCTGGATGGGGTCCCCCCTGGGCACCGCAGACCTAAGCTTGTTTAACTCCTACCTCTTAAAGGGACCGAGAAAAAATGACCTTTTCTGCACTCCAATGTAAGTCAATGGGGCGATTTTTTGGCTATGTGCTAGAAATGAAATTGAGTGCGGATTGAATGACAGGCACCCTAGACACCCAGGATCGGCTTTAGTTTCACGTGTATCTCTTAAGCCGGCAAAGAAAACCCACCTGATATGCGCTCCACACAATTGAATTAGAGACGCCGTTGATTTTCTATGGGAATTGCAGAAATGACTTCTAAGCCTCAAAATAATGACTTTTTTTCCTAAGGTGGTAGGAATGAAACTCAGTGCGGGCTGGATGGGGTCCCCCCTGGGCACCGCAGACCTAAGCTTGTTTAACTCCTACCTCTTAAAGGGACCGAGAAAAAATGACCTTTTCTGCACTCCAATGTAAGTCAATGGGGCGATTTTTTGGCTATGTGCTAGAAATGAAATTCAGTGCGGATTGGATGACAGGCACCCTAGGCACCCAGGATCGGCTTTAGTTTCACGTGTATCTCTTAAGCCGGCAGAGAAAACCCACCTGATATGCGCTCCACATAATTGAATTAGAGACGCCGTTGATTTTCTATGGGAATTGCAGAAATGACTTCTAAGCCTCAAAATAATGACTTTTTTTCCTAAGGTGGTAGGAATGAAACTCAGTGCGGGCTGGATGGGGTCCCCCCTGGGCACCGCAGACCTAAGCTTGTTTAACTCCTACCTCTTAAAGGGACCGAGAAAAAATGACCTTTTCTGCACTCCAATGTAAGTCAATGGGGCGATTTTTTGGCTATGTGCTAGAAATGAAATTGAGTGCGGATTGGATGACAGGCACCCTAGACACCCAGGATCGGCTTTAGTTTCACGTGTATCTCTTAAGCCGGCAAAGAAAACCCACCTGATATGCGCTCCACACAATTGAATTAGAGACGCCGTTGATTTTCTATGGGAATTGCAGAAATGACTTCTAAGCCTCAAAATAATGACTTTTTTTCCTAAGGTGGTAGGAATGAAACTCAGTGCGGGCTGGATGGGGTCCCCCCTGGGCACCGCAGACCTAAGCTTGTTTAACTCCTACCTCTTAAAGGGACCGAGAAAAAATGACCTTTTCTGCACTCCAATGTAAGTCAATGGGGCGATTTTTTGGCTATGTGCTAGAAATGAAATTCAGTGCGGATTGGATGACAGGCACCCTAGGCACCCAGGATCGGCTTTAGTTTCACGTGTATCTCTTAAGCCGGCAGAGAAAACCCACCTGATATGCGCTCCACACAATTGAATTAGAGACGCCGTTGATTTTCTATGGGAATTGCAGAAATGACTTCTAAGCCTCAAAATAATGACTTTTTTTTCCTAAGGTGGTAGGAATGAAACTCAGTGCGGGCTGGATGGGGTCCCCCCTGGGCACCGCAGACCTAAGCTTGTTTAACTCCTACCTCTTAAAGGGACCGAGAAAAAATGACCTTTTCTGCACTCCAATGTAAGTCAATGGGGCGATTTTTTGGCTATGTGCTAGAAATGAAATTGAGTGCGGATTGGATGACAGGCACCCTAGGCACCCAGGATCGGCTTTAGTTTCACCTGTGTCTCTTAAGCCGGCAGAGAAAACCCACCTGATATGCGCTCCACACAATTGAATTAGAGACGCCGTTGATTTTCTATGGGAATTGCAGAAATGACTTCTAAGCCTCAAAATAATGACTTTTTTTCCTAAGGTGGTAGGAATGAAACTCAGTGCGGGCTAGATGGGGTCCCCCCTGGGCACCGCAGACCTAAGCTTGTTTAACTCCTACCTCTTAAAGGGACCGAGAAAAAATGACCTTTTCTGCACTCCAATGTAAGTCAATGGGGCGATTTTTTGGCTATGTGCTAGAAATGAAATTGAGTGCGGATTGGATGACAGGCACCCTAGGCACCCAGGATCGCCTTTAGTTTCACGTGTATCTCTTAAGCCGGCAGAGAAAACCCACCTGATATGCGCTCCACACAATTGAATTAGAGACGCCGTTGATTTTCTATGGGAATTGCAGAAATGACTTCTAAGCCTCAAAATAATGACTTTTTTTCCTAAGGTGGTAGGAATGAAACTCAGTGCGGGCTGGATGGGGTCCCCCCTGGGCACCGCAGACCTAAGCTTGTTTAACTCCTACCTCTTAAAGGGACCGAGAAAAAATGACCTTTTCTGCACTCCAATGTAAGTCAATGGGGCGATTTTTTGGCTATGTGCTAGAAATGAAATTGAGTGCGGATTGGATGACAGGCACCCTAGGCACCCAGGATCGGCTTTAGTTTCACCTGTATCTCTTAAGCCGGCAGAGAAAACCCACCTGATATGAGCTCCACACAATTGAATTAGAGACGCCGTTGATTTTCTATGGGAATTGCAGAAATGACTTCTAAGCCTCAAAATAATGACTTTTTTTCCTAAGGCGGTAGGAATGAAACTCAGTGCGGGCTGGATGGGGTCCCCCCTGGGCACCGCAGACCTAAGCTTGTTTAACTCCTACCTCTTAAAGGGACCGAGAAAAAATGACCTTTTCTGCACTCCAATGTAAGTCAATGGGGCGATTTTTTGGCTATGTGCTAGAAATGAAATTGAGTGCGGATTAGATGACAGGCACCCTAGGCACCCAGGATCGGCTTTAGTTTCACGTGTATCTCTTAAGCCGGCAGAGAAAACCCACATGATATGCGCTCCACACAATTGAATAGAGACGCCGTTGATTTTCTATGGGAATTGCAGAAATGACTTCTAAGCCTCAAAATAATGACTTTTTTTTCCTAAGGTGGTAGGAATGAAACTCAGTGCGGGCTGGATGGGGTCCCCCCTGGGCACCGCAGACCTAAGCTTGTTTAACTCCTACCTCTTAAAGGGACCGAGAAAAAATGACCTTTTCTGCACTCCAATGTAAGTCAATGGGGCGATTTTTTGGCTATGTGCTAGAAATGAAATTGAGTGCGGATTGGATGACAGGCACCCTAGACACCCAGGATCGGCTTTAGTTTCACGTGTATCTCTTAAGCCGGCAAAGAAAACCCACCTGATATGCGCTCCACACAATTGAATTAGAGACGCCGTTGATTTTCTATGGGAATTGCAGAAATGACTTCTAAGCCTCAAAATAATGACTTTTTTTCCTAAGGTGGTAGGAATGAAACTCAGTGCGGGCTGGATGGGGTCCCCCCTGGGCACCGCAGACCTAAGCTTGTTTAACTCCTACCTCTTAAAGGGACCGAGAACAAATGACCTTTTCTGCACTCCAATGTAAGTCAATGGGGCGATTTTTTGGCTATGTGCTAGAAATGAAATTCAGTGCGGATTGGATGACAGGCACCCTAGGCACCCAGGATCGGCTTTAGTTTCACGTGTATCTCTTAAGCCGGCAGAGAAAACCCACCTGATATGCGCTCCACACAATTGAATTAGAGACGCCGTTGATTTTCTATGGGAATTGCAGAAATGACTTCTAAGCCTCAAAATAATGACTTTTTTTTCCTAAGGTGGTAGGAATGAAACTCAGTGCGGGCTGGATGGGGTCCCCCCTGGGCACCGCAGACCTAAGCTTGTTTAACTCCTACCTCTTAAAGGGACCGAGAAAAAATGACCTTTTCTGCACTCCAATGTAAGTCAATGGGGCGATTTTTTGGCTATGTGCTAGAAATGAAATTGAGTGCGGATTGGATGACAGGCACCCTAGGCACCCAGGATCGGCTTTAGTTTCACCTGTATCTCTTAAGCCGGCAGAGAAAACCCACCTGATATGCGCTCCACACAATTGAATTAGAGACGCCGTTGATTTTCTATGGGAATTGCAGAAATGACTTCTAAGCCTCAAAATAATGACTTTTTTTCCTAAGGTGGTAGGAATGAAACTCAGTGCGGGCTAGATGGGGTCCCCCCTGGGCACCGCAGACCTAAGCTTGTTTAACTCCTACCTCTTAAAGGGACCGAGAAAAAATGACCTTTTCTGCACTCCAATGTAAGTCAATGGGGCGATTTTTTGGCTATGTGCTAGAAATGAAATTGAGTGCGGATTGGATGACAGGCACCCTAGGCACCCAGGATCGGCTTTAGTTTCACGTGTATCTCTTAAGCCGGCAGAGAAAACCCACCTGATATGCGCTCCACACAATTGAATTAGAGACGCCGTTGATTTTCTATGGGAATTGCAGAAATGACTTCTAAGCCTCAAAATAATGACTTTTTTTCCTAAGGTGGTAGGAATGAAACTCAGTGCGGGCTGGATGGGGTCCCCCCTGGGCACCGCAGACCTAAGCTTGTTTAACTCCTACCTCTTAAAGGGACCGAGAAAAAAATGACCTTTTCTGCACTCCAATGTAAGTCAATGGGGCGATTTTTTGGCTATGTGCTAGAAATGAAATTGAGTGCGGATTGGATGACAGGCACCCTAGGCACCCAGGATCGGCTTTAGTTTCACGTGTATCTCTTAAGCCGGCAGAGAAAACCCACCTGATATGCGCTCCACACAATTGAATTAGAGACGCCGTTGATTTTCTATGGGAATTGCAGAAATGACTTCTAAGCCTCAAAATAATGACTTTTTTTCCTAAGGTGGTAGGAATGAAACTCAGTGCGGGCTAGATGGGGTCCCCCCTGGGCACTGCAGACCTAAGCTTGTTTAACTCCTACCTCTTAAAGGGACCGAGAAAAAATGACCTTTTCTGCACTCCAATGTAAGTCAATGGGGCGATTTTTTGGCTATGTGCTAGAAATGAAATTGAGTGCGGATTGGATGACAGGCACCCTAGGCACCCAGGATCGGCTTTAGTTTCACCTGTATCTCTTAAGCCGGCAGAGAAAACCCACCTGATATGCGCTCCACACAATTGAATTAGAGACGCCGTTGATTTTCTATGGGAATTGCAGAAATGACTTCTAAGCCTCAAAATAATGACTTTTTTTCCTAAGGTGGTAGGAATGAAACTCAGTGCGGGCTAGATGGGGTCCCCCCTGGGCACCGCAGACCTAAGCTTGTTTAACTCCTACCTCTTAAAGGGACCGAGAAAAAATGACCTTTTCTGCACTCCAATGTAAGTCAATGGGGCGATTTTTTGGCTATGTGCTAGAAATGAAATTGAGTGCGGATTGGATGACAGGCACCCTAGGCACCCAGGATCGGCTTTAGTTTCACGTGTATCTCTTAAGCCGGCAGAGAAAACCCACCTGATATGCGCTCCACACAATTGAATTAGAGACGCCGTTGATTTTCTATGGGAATTGCAGAAATGACTTCTAAGCCTCAAAATAATGACTTTTTTTCCTAAGGTGGTAGGAATGAAACTCAGTGCGGGCTGGATGGGGTCCCCCCTGGGCACCGCAGACCTAAGCTTGTTTAACTCCTACCTCTTAAAGGGACCGAGAAAAAATGACCTTTTCTGCACTCCAATGTAAGTCAATGGGGCGATTTTTTGGCTATGTGCTAGAAATGAAATTGAGTGCGGATTGGATGACAGGCACCCTAGGCACCCAGGATCGGCTTTAGTTTCACGTGTATCTCTTAAGCCGGCAGAGAAAACCCACCTGATATGCGCTCCACACAATTGAATTAGAGACGCCGTTGATTTTCTAACAAATTAAATTTTTATTAAAGAAATATATATGGTTAACAAAAAATCTCAATAATAAAGCAATATGAGAAGCCATAATAATGTCTTTAGGGAGAATTAAAGGAGGAAATTGGATAAGAAAAAGGGAAAAAGGAAAAGGGGGGTGTGCGGTAGTTCAAGAAAAATCAGATATGCCTATCACTACTTTAATTTTAATCAAATCTCAATCTCAATCAAAGGGTAGCTTACTTCCCATGTCTCGATATAGATCCACGAAATATCATATGATTACTCTATGACTATCCCCTAGAGTGATTTACATCGGATGAAAATAGGAGCTATCATATGATGAGGAAAGCAGAGTGGAAGCCAAAAAGAGGGGTAAGAGTTGGGCATAGGTACTGCGGTTGTAATCTCATAGGCCGATGGCCTGTAGTATTTATTCCCCATCTGTGTATATCATATCATGTCAAATAATGGACAGAACATACCTGTATAAGTTGTCGTTGGCAACACAGAGACATAGTTTGAATCAATAAGTCGAGAATCAATATCTTCCTTAATGTATGACATAGACTAATGTTGAAGATCCACTATATGATGTATGCAACCGGACACCACCTTATGTTATTAGTCTTAAAAACCAATTATGTTGTATAGTTAGTGGAAGCCGAACTCATTAGATGTTTGAATTGGTCTGACTCTTTAAATTTTTCCCAAATAATCCATCTAACATGGAATTTTTCCCCAAAATCTAAATCTTCTGAGACTAGTTCTTCCAACCTATGGATCATATTCACTTCATCAGCCCATTCAGAAATATGAGGTGCTGAAGTGGATCTCCATTTCCTCGCAATTATTGCTCTAGCTGCAGTTAGAAGGAAGCCCACCAAAGAATTTTTCACATTATGTCTTTGTCCTGGAATCATTGATAATAAAACTTGTTTGGGCTGATTGTCAATTTGGATATCTGCAAAATTGTTTATGACACTAATAACATCTGACCAAAATGTTTTCACCATAGGGCAATCCCACCAAATGTGTAGCATAGTGCCTCTGCCCCCACCACATCTCCAGCAGAGATCACTACGATTTGGGTACATTAAAGCTAATTTAGCTGGAACAAGGTACCATCTGGCCAAAATTTTAAAGTTCCTCTCCTGGATTTTGCAAGAGATAGAAGTCTTGTGTGTCAAATAAAAGGCCATAGAGACCTCATCCGATGTGAAGGAAACCTCTAGTTCCCTTTCCCAACTTGTGATGTATTCCGGGCGATTTCCCTCGTCACCGGACACCAATAACTTATATATTACTGACACAGCTTTCGACGTGGTGGATGCCGAAACACATAGCTCCTCAAAAGGCAATAGTTTCCTAGTCAGTCTAAGGGTGTTTTTTTGTCTTTCAACAAATGATTCCAATTGTAAGTATTGGAATTGTACTGTTTCCAATGGGAGATCCTCCCTAGCCTCTTTAAAAGGAAGGTCATTAATCTGTTTAACTTTATTTTTGGAGAGTAGGGAATGAAATGTAATATTTTCCTCAGTGGGTATACCTAAGAAGGAACTTTTGTGTAAAGCTGGAAGGAATCTCAAATTTCTGCCTAACGGTATAAGAGGGCCATCTGGATTAAACTGTTCTGACATCATGTATTTGGGTGACTTAATTAGTGATGCAATAGAGGCACTAATCGGTGATGAGAATATAGATTTTATATCTTTTAAGATGTCCTTAGGGGTCCACAAGATAGCTGCTGGTTCAAAATTTGTAATAGAGGCCTCTAATTGTATCCATAATTTATTATTTCTATGTTTGAATGCGTCAAGTACTCTGTTCAGGATGGCTGCTTGGTAATACGCTTTACAACTCGGTAGGGTTAGACCTCCCTCTGATTTGGGTCTGAAGAGTATCTTGGTAGCTATGCGTGCCGGTTTCTGGGCCCAAACAAATTTAGTAAAGGTCGAGTTCATCCTGGATAGGTACGGCTGGTTTAGAGTCGCAGGCACCGCTTGGAATAGGTACAGCAACCGTGGTAATACATTCATTTTAAGGATATTAATTCTACCTATCCAGGAGAACTCCCTCCCTTCCCACCTTGCCAAATCACTTTTTATCTTTTTCATTAAAGGGTCAAAATTTTCTTTTATTGTAGACTCTGGGGATGTCGTTATTTGTGTCCCTAGGTAGCTGAGCGCATTTGTCCTCCAATTAAACGGGTAATTTTCCACTAAATTTTTCCTATTCTCTTCCGATAACGCAATGGTAAGCGCTTCACATTTGTTCACATTCAGTTTATAATTACTATGGTATGCGAATTCCTCAATGGTAGCTAAAAGAGAGGGCAAGGAAGTATGTGGTTGCGTGATAAATAGGAGTAAATCATCCGCATAAGCTGAACAGACATGGTGTCTTTTCCCTACCCTGATACCTTTGATGTCCGAATTATTTCTAATCGAGTTCAATAAATGTTCCATGCATAATATAAAAAGAATTGGAGAAAGTGGGCATCCCTGGCGTGTTCCATTTCTGATATTTATTGTATGAGATAATGTACCATTAATTTTTAATTTAGCGGTGGGATTATTATACAATGCCATTATTTTTTATGTTAAATTTGGGCCCAATCCAATTTGTTTCAACGTGAGCTCCAGGAACCTCCAGTCGACCCGGTCAAACGCCTTCTCGGCGTCTAGAGCAAGAAGTACTGTGCCGAGTTTAGCATTATGCGCGTAGTTAGCAAGAGCAAATGCTCTGAGTGTGTTGTCTCTCGCCTCTCTATTTCGCATAAAACCAACCTGATCCGGATCGACTAAAGGCCCCAAGAGCCCCGCCAGTCTATTCGCAATGGTTTTTGAATAAATTTTTGTGTCTAAGTTCAACAAGGAGATTGGCCTATAGTTGTTACAAGAGTTAGTGTCCTTGCCTTCTTTCGGGATTACTGTGATGAAAGCTTCTAAAGATGATGGCAGGAATTTTTGTGATGTGGAGATGGAGTTAAATGTTTTTAAAAGGTATGGGGATATGATATCTGAGAATAATTTATAAAACTTGGCTGTATAGCCATCTGGGCCCGGTGATTTGCCATTGGAAAGATTTTTAATGACTTCTTTAATCTCTTCCAGTGTGAAATCCTTATCCAAATCACTACTCTCAACAGGGGATAGTTCAGGGAGCTTAGTTTTGTTAATATACTCTAACAAGGTATCAGGTGGGGTTGCCATGTCAGAAGCTCTATTATTCTTCGGAAGCTGGTATAATTTGTCATAAAATTTTTTAAATGCATCCGAAATTTCTTCTGTTTTGTATGTGATCACTCCTTTTGTGTTCCTTATAGAGGGTATAGAATTGGAGGCTCGCTTACTTTTCAGGGCGTTCGCTAAGAATCTACTGGGCCTATTACTCCAAATATAAAAACTCTTCCCACAGATTTGTACAGTCCGTTTATATTGCTCATGGATTATATCCTTGATCTTACATCTAGTTTCGTTCAGTTCTATCAAAGTTTAGGTTTGTAAGGATTTTTTATGTACAGATTCTAAGTCATTCAATTTGCATAGGAGGGCATTTAATCTTTTTGTTTTATCCCTTTTAAGTCTGGCTCCATGTGATATCAAAATACCCCTTGCGGAGGCCTTAAAGGCTTCCCATTTAAAAACATCCGCGGTGGGATCATTCTGATGGGCCTGCTCAAAAACTTCAAATGTGTTTTTAAGTTCTGCTATACATGCTGCGTCATCTAGTAGAGACTCATTCAGTCTCCAGATCGTCGCAGACCTCTTTTTAGGGAGAAGGGACAAGGTGGCATGTACTGGTGCATGGTCGGATAAGACAATATTTCCTATTATGGCGTCTTTACAAGAACCTAAAAGTGAATGTGACATGAAGACATAATCCAATCTAGTATAGGAGTTGGTTGGCGCAGAGAAAAAAGTGTAGTCTCTCACTGTGGGGTTTGAAATTCTCCAAGAATCGTACAATTTAAGGTCCCTCAAGGATTTTTGAATTCTTTTAATTTCTCTGAAAGCTGTTTTCGTTTTGCCCGTGGATGTATCTACTACAGGATTCATAGGAATATTAAAATCCCCCCCAAGTAATATCTGTCCCTTTGCAAAAGTTTGTAATACGTTAAGTGTCTCGGTCATAAACTTGGCCTGATTTTGGTTTGGGGCATATAGATTTGCCAATGTTAATGTCTCTTCCGCAATTATGCAATTAATAAATATAAACCTCGCTTCTGTGTCTATTTTTACATCTATTAATTTGTACGGGAGTGTTCTATGGATGCCTATGGAGACACCCTTGGTCTTTTTATCAGGAGAAGTTGCATGGTACCAATTTGTGAAATATCTATTTTTCCCTAAGTCAGGGGTTTTGTCTGTTCTAAAATGAGTTTCCTGAAGCAAGACAATATGTGACTTCCTTTTATGTAGTGAATATAATATGTTTGAACGTTTTTCAGGTGTATTAAACCCGTTGACGTTTAATGTTGTGATGGTAATGTCTGTCATCGTGAATGTGGTTCTTTAAAACTTACAGTAAAGCGAGTGTCTTTGTCCGAGGTGTTGTCTTGTTCTAGGTCTTTCAGAAATGAACTCTGTGTTGCCAAGGACTATCCGTGATCACAACCGCAGGGGAATGGAGAAGGGAGGAAGGGCTAAATAGAAAAGGAAAAAAGAAAAGTAGAAGGTTAAGCACTTCAAAGAAAAACAATCTTTACAGACAAGTAAAGTTAAACATAAACCTAAACTAACAAAAAAAGCGAATAAAATCGCAAGGGTCTATTCGTGACAATTCGTCACTAAGTCTTGATAAGCAAGACAAACTATCGGGTGGGTGAGTTGACACGTTGATAGGCCTAAAAGAGGTCTCACGTGTCTAGGCCTATTCTACCTCGTATTATTAATTTGGAGGGATGAAGAAAACCTTGTTAGAAAATATCTTTCCATATGCCCTGTAAATTGACCTTATACGAAATAATTTCACTTAAATGTTCAATTAAATAATGCTCAAATATCAAACACTTTTCCGGGTTTCTTTTTTTTTTTTTTTTTTTTTTATAAATTCTTTATTTAGTAGCCCCATTTTCCGACAAAGAAAAGCTGAACAATCAGGGATAAACACACCCCGAGCCAGAAAGTCGCGAAAAAAGGCGAAACATTTGGACACGAGAGACATATGAAAATGTACACAGTAGAACAGGTCAGTACATTTTAACACTCATGTCGAATTGGATGAGGAAATACAGTGTCCGCCTGCTCCATGAGTTATTATGATGGCCCGGTGGCTGCTCCCAACCGTCAACCCCTTCGTCCTTTTCAGCTAAAGGACCAGAAAGAGGAACTCCCAGCAAAAGACGCTGAGGTTCAGAAGGCAGGGAGGGGGTGGGGAAAAACAAAGGAGTGGGGAAAGGTGAAGAAGGGTAGAGGACAGGGGAGGAGGGGGGCGAGAAAGCCACAGGGGAGACCGGGGGGGGGGGTTAGAAGAAGGGCGAGGGAAAGCAGACGCTACGGAGGAAAGAGAAGGGGAGAGGAGAGGGAGGAGAGAGAGAAAGAAGAAGAAAAAAAAAAAAAAAAAAAAAAAAAAAGGGGGGGGGGGGAGGGGGGGGAGGGGGGGGGGAGGCAGGGGAAGGAGGGAGTAGAGGGGACAGTAGGGAGGGTCTAAGGGCAATGTCCAGGCCCAGGTGCCCCAACTGTCGCAGGCCCACAAGCACTCAGAGTGATATCTAAATCCCTCCAGCGCTCTGGGAGGGGTCTGGGCACAGCAAGGTTGCATATTCCGCTGTATCCTGGAACTCCATCCAGGCTAGCCACGTACCCGTAAAACGAGCGTTCTGGTCGTGCAGCACCGCGGTCAGGTCCTCCATCCTCATGAGTTCGTTCACCTTAGAGATCCAGAGAGAAACAGGTGGGGGGACTGTGCGTTTCCAGTATAGAGGGACGCACGAGCGAGCCGCCATTACCAGGAAGCGTAGCAGGGAGCGCCTGTATTTTTTCGTGGACAGCTCAGTGTGATGAAGAAGAAACAGGGCAGGCGAGAGGTCCACCGAGGGGCCAATGACCCGCCGGATGGTCTCCCTAACCCCGTCCCAAAAAGCTGCGAGCACCGGACAGGACCAAAACACATGCAGGTGAGTACCCTCCGCAGTCCCACATCTCCAACACATCGGATCCACCTCAGGCCAGATCGCATGCAACCTCACCGGCACCTGGTACCATCGTGTAAGGATCTTATAGCCCGCCTCTTGGAAGCGTGAGCTCACGGAGCCTTTATGGACCAGGGACATAATGTCGGTCCTTTGCGCCGGAGAGAGAGAGAGGTGGAGGTCACTCTCCCATTTCGTCAGAAATGGAGGGGATTCCTGGTCGGGCGGGATCAGCAGGTCGTTGTAGAGAAGTGAGAGTGTATGACGTAGTTGGCCAGACCCCTCGCATAACGTCTCCAATTTTCCGGGTTTCTAAGAAAACAATGCTTATGTGTAAAGAATTTAAGTAATTTAAACAAATAGTAGCTCCAATCAGGCTACTAAACTACGGGAACAATTCCGTTAAGATCTATCTTTATCTCTATGTATGCTACCCTTGGTACTAAAAAGTTAAACAATTAGGCATCTAAACTAAAGCAATCAACTGTAAGCTGCTCAAGGAAGGAAACAAGCACCATAAAATAGCATTGCACAGACAACTTATTCAGAGGGCAGCATCATCGCCCAATCGTCAGCGCGTTCCGGATTGTTGGCCCCTCTGCATCTTCCTCTCCCTCTCTCTTTGTGGTAAGGGTGTCGGGTCTGGTCTCCTGATGTCATCTGCGTCTTCATGTCTTGGTCTCGAGATGTAGCTAGGTGGAGGTAAAATCAAGGTCTCGTGTAGATCACACCATTCATGTAGATATAGTTGTTGCAGATTTAGCGCTTTCAGGAACTCCGGGAGGTCTTTAGGTTCTCTCAAAATAAGAGTCTTTCCTTCATATCTTACAGACAAAGAAAACGGAAAACCCCACTTGTACTGGACGTTGAGCTCCTGCAATTTCTGTGTAAGCGGCCTGAGGGTAGCTCTTTGTCTCAGCGTTAGTAATGACAAATCAGTAAAAAGCTGGATCTTAGCTCCATTGAAGTCAATATTTTGGATTTCTCTCGCCCGCTTTATAATGTCTTCCTTTAGTGTGTAGTAGTGCACTCTACATATGGTGTCCCTGGGTCTTCTTGAATCTTTTCCCTTTGGCTTTAATGCTCTGTGAACTCTATCGAGTTCTATATGGGTATCAAGAGGTCTTCCCAGTATCTTATTGAACAATGAGGACACCGCTCCATATAATTCTGCATTTTTGACCTCTTCTGGAAGCCCTCTGATCCTTATGTTGTTCCGCCGGCTCCTATTCTCGACGTCGTCAAGCCTGAGGGTTATCATCTTCTGGGATATTTTCAGATTCTCTGTGACGTAGATCAATTCCTTTATTTTGTCCTCATGTTTTATCTGGGATCTTTCCAGGCCCACTGTTTTGTTTTCCAGGGTTGTAACTTTATCCTGCACTACAGTGAGATCCCTTTTCCACGCTGCCTTGAGTTCTTTCCCCAAGTTATTCAAATCCTGTTTAGTAGGAATTAGGGACAGTAACGCCTGTAGCTCAGGATGGCCCTGTAATGCCTTCATAGCATTTTCGGTAGCAGCTGTTTGCATAGGCATATTTGTCGTGGGATTATGAATTACTGAGTCAGCCGAGGAAGTCGAGGATTCGTCTGATGAAGACAAATCATGAGCGTAGAACGACTTATTCATTTCAAGCTTGTTTGGTGTTTTTAACAGCTTTCTCTTACTTGGGGGGAGAGTTTCCTCATCTGAGTCATTTGGGGTTGAATACCCCTCTGATGCGTCAGATTCCTGGGATCCTCTTTTAGATTGCGCAGGTTTGTGCGACAAAGTGGAATTTAGCCCCGCATTTCTATTCTCGCCATGAGATTGGGTCACTTTAACATCGCAATCCTGATTTTTATAGCATACACCAGCTTCTAAAGTTGGAAGGGCAGGTACATTAGCAATGTGCTTCTTGGCAGTGTGTGGCATTAACCTGCTTGCCTCATCCAACATGGCCGACTGAACAGGGGAAATTATAGCAGGTCTTCTTTGGCTATCCATATACTCCATGGGGCTTATGGGGGCATCTACAGGCTGCCTCTGCAGCTGGGGGTCCCATTTAACTGTAATGCTACTCTTTTTAGGGACTGCGCCCAAATCCCCCATGATTTTCTGAGATCCTCTCCCCTCTGCCCCAACCAAGATGGCCGCCGTCCCTGCATTCTTTATAGCCACTGCCGACGGCTCAGTAGGGCTCTCCTGCACCTTATCACAATGATCTACTGCATATCGGAGCGCTGCCGGCTCCTTACTCACTGCAGGCATCACAGCTGATGAGATCGGTGCTGCCGCTGAGCTCTGGCCGGCTTCATTCCTCCGCTCGGGGATTTCCAAGATGGCCGCCGCCACATCTCCCCTCGTGCTGCCGCCTCTCCGCTCACCCGAATCAGCTGTCTGCAGCTCCGCTCCCTTGGATGTCGGGTTCATCTTATTCCCCGACATCTCTTTGCCTTTGATCTTCTTGTCGGGCTTCATTCCTCCCGGCATACAGGTTCTGAGTCCCTTTACCGCTGAGGCCGACACCGGAGCTCTCTCTAGGTGCTGCGAGCCATCAGCGTGTCAAGTCACGCCCCCCGCCGTTGATTTTCTATGGGAATTGCAGAAATGACTTCTAAGCCTCAAAATAATGACTTTTTTTCCTAAGGTGGTAGGAATGAAACTCAGTGCGGGCTGGATGGGGTCCCCCCTGGGCACCGCAGACCTAAGCTTGTTTAACTCCTACCTCTTAAAGGGACCGAGAAAAAAATGACCTTTTCTGCACTCCAATGTAAGTCAATGGGGCGATTTTTTGGCTATGTGCTAGAAATGAAATTGAGTGCGGATTGGATGACAGGCACCCTAGGCACCCAGGATCGGCTTTAGTTTCACGTGTATCTCTTAAGCCGGCAGAGAAAACCCACCTGATATGCGCTCCACACAATTGAATTAGAGACGCCGTTGATTTTCTATGGGAATTGCAGAAATGACTTCTAAGCCTCAAAATAATGACTTTTTTTCCTAAGGTGGTAGGAATGAAACTCAGTGCGGGCTAGATGGGGTCCCCCCTGGGCACTGCAGACCTAAGCTTGTTTAACTCCTACCTCTTAAAGGGACCGAGAAAAAATGACCTTTTCTGCACTCCAATGTAAGTCAATGGGGCGATTTTTTGGCTATGTGCTAGAAATGAAATTGAGTGCGGATTGGATGACAGGCACCCTAGGCACCCAGGATCGCCTTTAGTTTCACGTGTATCTCTTAAGCCGGCAGAGAAAACCCACCTGATATGCGCTCCACACAATTGAATTAGAGACGCCGTTGATTTTCTATGGGAATTGCAGAAATGACTTCTAAGCCTCAAAATAATGACTTTTTTTCCTAAGGTGGTAGGAATGAAACTCAGTGCGGGCTGGATGGGGTCCCCCCTGGGCACCGCAGACCTAAGCTTGTTTAACTCCTACCTCTTAAAGGGACCGAGAAAAAATGACCTTTTCTGCACTCCAATGTAAGTCAATGGGGCGATTTTTTGGCTATGTGCTAGAAATGAAATTGAGTGCGGATTGGATGACAGGCACCCTAGGCACCCAGGATCGGCTTTAGTTTCACGTGTATCTCTTAAGCCGGCAAAGAAAACCCACCTGATATGCGCTCCACACAATTGAATTAGAGACGCCGTTGATTTTCTATGGGAATTGCAGAAATGACTTCTAAGCCTCAAAATAATGACTTTTTTTCCTAAGGTGGTAGGAATGAAACTCAGTGCGGGCTGGATGGGGTCCCCCCTGGGCACCGCAGACCTAAGCTTGTTTAACTCCTACCTCTTAAAGGGACCGAGAAAAAATGACCTTTTCTGCACTCCAATGTAAGTCAATGGGGCGATTTTTTGGCTATGTGCTAGAAATGAAATTCAGTGCGGATTGGATGACAGGCACCCTAGGCACCCAGGATCGGCTTTAGTTTCACGTGTATCTCTTAAGCCGGCAGAGAAAACCCACCTGATATGCGCTCCACACAATTGAATTAGAGACGCCGTTGATTTTCTATGGGAATTGCAGAAATGACTTCTAAGCCTCAAAATAATGACTTTTATTTCCTAAGGTGGTAGGAATGAAACTCAGTGCGGGCTGGATGGGGTCCCCCCTGGGCACCGCAGACCTAAGCTTGTTTAACTCCTACCTCTTAAAGGGACCGAGAAAAAATGACCTTTTCTGCACTCCAATGTAAGTCAATGGGGCGGGGGCGTGGCCTGCAGTCTAAGGGACCAGACGCGCGGCAGAGGAGCTCCGTCCACATAGCGACCTACAGCCTTCCACCGGGTCTGTAACTCAACTTAATCGGCACCAGAAGATACCGGAACCTTTCCTGCATCTGCCGGTATGCGTTCTACATCTAAAAAAGCAGCGGCGGCAGCACGGAGAAAGATACAATCATCTCTCCCTAAGGCCGGGGCAGCACAAGATGGCGCCGCCGCGCTCCAGGACCGCCTCATTGCTGCCTTCTTCTCTGACGCTGGGGAAGAGTGGTGGGAAGCCCCGGTGTCCGAACAAGCAGATCACCCGAAGGCAGACACCACAGACAATCACTCGCCTACTAAGGCTTCTAAACGGAGGAGCAGGAAGAATAGAGCGCATAGCACACATTCCTATCAGCTGCGTTCTGCACAATCTACAGCTAAGCAGAATATCCTTTCTCCTGGTGCAGCTCCCTCCCTGACTCCCCCTCCCTTCTCTATAACAGCGTCTCCAGCCTCGGGCTCACTCTCCAGCTTGTGTCTCCCGGATTTATATGCAGACGAACTGCCTGCTGCTTTACTGGAGACTGTTGATGATCAAGCGGCTGATGTTTCTGATGTACAGCCACAGACTCTGCCGTTTACCAGAGTTACCCAAAGCTTTAGTACTCTCTCACCCACGGCTCCAGCATTTACCAGCAATTCTCATCCTCAGCTTGATGACTCTTCCTGCAGCGATTTTACCTCTCGGGACTCTACCCTGCTTACAATACCATCAGCACACCCACAGTCTTCAAAGCATACTTCTCAGCTTCCTCTTCCTTCACTCCCTTCTTTGATGTCACGCCTGAAAGAAGACTCTGAAACTCACCTTGATATTTTGTTGAGCGACTCTACTCAGCTTTCCTCCACCTTGGTAAGAGAGATGATATTGACTATTAGGAATTCACTTATCATGGGCATGGAACATCTGTTTACCTCCCTTGCCTCAGCGGTGTCAGCGGCAGAGGACCGAGCTTTGAGGCTGGAATTGAAAATGAACGAGGTTATTGATGCCCAAAACGCTCTCTCTGAAGCTAGTAACCGACTGGCAGAGGAAGTCAGTATACAGCGGAATAGACTTGCTGAGACGGCTGACTACAATAGGCGCAACAATATTAAGCTCCGTCATGTTCCTGAATCTATCACCACTGCAGAGCTACCTTCATACATTCAAAGGACTATTAAGCAGGTATTACCCTCCACTACGCAAACCGATTTGGTGATTGATTGGGTGAAGCGGATTCCCAAGCCGGACCATATACCTTCAGAGGCACCAAGAGACGTTGTGGCCAGGATACATTCTTTTCGGGTGAAGTCCCAATTTCTAGCAGCAACGTGGAGGTCTGGAATAACAGCTGACGGGCATCATAACATCGCAGTGTTTGCCGACTTATCCTCAGAGACTTTGAAACAGCGCAGGACATTTGCTGACATTACCAAATTCCTTAGGGACAAAGGTATCCCATACAAGTGGGTGTCTTCAGCCCGTATGCTGATTTCTCATCAGGACACAAAGCACCTTATCGCCACCCCGGACGAAGGGCATCAATTAATACAATCCTGGACTTCTGCTTGAGCTCCTACGCTTATGAATCTCCTTTCGGACCCTTAACATAGGCTGGACTATGTACCCCCCAGTCCCAGTAGGCGTGTTTGTACCATCTTGTCACGTCTTCCCCTTTTCCTAAACCTTTTCACTACCACATTACTCAGTGATGATTACTGTATGTTAATTGCATGTGAATTCTAAGGTTCTTTTATGTTTTCTTATGTACAACAGTTACTACAGCCTCATTTGCTTTCCCTTTATGTTGTTATTTAGATGTCCTTGTTACTATATAGTTGTGCTTATAATTCTATAATGTGTATCCATAGCTTAGCGTCAGGACCCCTTCTCACCATTGTAATATTCGGATACATCCAGATAACATTAGACTTACTCAGGTTTGACCAAGCTTTCACATGATTTGAGAGTAACAGGTTATATATAGCGTATCTCCTCTGAGCATACCTGTCTAGATCTTTGGCCCTGCATAGACCAATTTCAATAGCTACACGCATTGCTAGTGGCCCTGTCTGACGCATTCATGTGTATTGTCTGTTGTTTGTTGATAAGTTGTGTGTTGTTTGTCATTTATTTGCATCGCTATTTGCACTTCTACTGCATGTTATATTTGATAATGTTCTGCACTCTCTACCTGCTTAATTGCTACTTCTTCCCCATAAAGGGGCATGTTATCTGTTACTTGTCTGTGTTGATAAAATACAAAAAACCTTTCAATAAATATATTGAAACGTAAGTCAATGGGGCGATTTTTTGGCTATGTGCTAGAAATGAAATTGAGTGCGGATTGGATGACAGGCACCCTAGGCACCCAGGATCGGCTTTAGTTTCACCTGTATCTCTTAAGCCGGCAGAGAAAACCCACCTGATATGCGCTCCACACAATTGAATTAGAGACGCCGTTGATTTTCTATGGGAATTGCAGAAATGACTTCTAAGCCTCAAAATAATGACTTTTTTTCCTAAGGTGGTAGGAATGAAACTCAGTGCGGGCTAGATGGGGTCCCCCCTGGGCACCGCAGACCTAAGCTTGTTTAACTCCTACCTCTTAAAGGGACCGAGAAAAAATGACCTTTTCTGCACTCCAATGTAAGTCAATGGGGCGATTTTTTGGCTATGTGCTAGAAATGAAATTCAGTGCGGATTGGATGACAGGCACCCTAGGCACCCAGGATCGGCTTTAGTTTCACGTGTATCTCTTAAGCCGGCAGAGAAAACCCACCTGATATGCGCTCCACACAATTGAATTAGAGACGCCGTTGATTTTCTATGGGAATTGCAGAAATGACTTCTAAGCCTCAAAATAATGACTTTTATTTCCTAAGGTGGTAGGAATGAAACTCAGTGCGGGCTGGATGGGGTCCCCCCTGGGCACCGCAGACCTAAGCTTGTTTAACTCCTACCTCTTAAAGGGACCGAGAAAAAATGACCTTTTCTGCACTCCAATGTAAGTCAATGGGGCGATTTTTTGGCTATGTGCTAGAAATGAAATTGAGTGCGGATTGGATGACAGGCACCCTAGGCACCCAGGATCGGCTTTAGTTTCACGTGTATCTCTTAAGCCGGCAGAGAAAACCCACCTGATATGCGCTCCACACAATTGAATTAGAGACGCCGTTGATTTTCTATGGGAATTGCAGAAATGACTTCTAAGCCTCAAAATAATGACTTTTTTTCCTAAGGTGGTAGGAATGAAACTCAGTGCGGGCTAGATGGGGTCCCCCCTGGGCACCGCAGACCTAAGCTTGTTTAACTCCTACCTCTTAAAGGGACCGAGAAAAAATGACCTTTTCTGCACTCCAATGTAAGTCAATGGGGCGATTTTTTGGCTATGTGCTAGAAATGAAATTCAGTGCGGATTGGATGACAGGCACACTAGGCACCCAGGATCGGCTTTAGTTTCACGTGTATCTCTTAAGCCGGCAGAGAAAACCCACCTGATATGCGCTCCACACAATTGAATTAGAGACGCCGTTGATTTTCTATGGGAATTGCAGAAATGACTTCTAAGCCTCAAAATAATGACTTTTTTTCCTAAGGTGGTAGGAATGAAACTCAGTGCGGGCTGGATGGGGTCCCCCCTGGGCACCGCAGACCTAAGCTTGTTTAACTCCTACCTCTTAAAGGGACCGAGAAAAAATGACCTTTTCTGCACTCCAATGTAAGTCAATGGGGCGATTTTTTGGCTATGTGCTAGAAATGAAATTCAGTGCGGATTGGATGACAGGCACACTAGGCACCCAGGATCGGCTTTAGTTTCACGTGTATCTCTTAAGCCGGCAGAGAAAACCCACCTGATATGCGCTCCACACAATTGAATTAGAGACGCCGTTGATTTTCTATGGGAATTGCAGAAATGACTTCTAAGCCTCAAAATAATGACTTTTTTTCCTAAGGTGGTAGGAATGAAACTCAGTGCGGGCTAGATGGGTTCCCCCCTGGGCACCGCAGACCTAAGCTTGTTTAACTCCTACCTCTTAAAGGGACCGAGAAAAAAATGACCTTTTCTGCACTCCAATGTAAGTCAATGGGGCGATTTTTTGGCTATGTGCTAGAAATGAAATTGAGTGCGGATTGGATGACAGGCACCCTAGGCACCCAGGATCGGCTTTAGTTTCACGTGTATCTCTTAAGCCGGCAGAGAAAACCCACCTGATATGCGCTCCACACAATTGAATTAGAGACGCCGTTGATTTTCTATGGGAATTGCAGAAATGACTTCTAAGCCTCAAAATAATGACTTTTTTTCCTAAGGTGGTAGGAATGAAACTCAGTGCGGGCTGGATGGGGTCCCCCCTGGGCACCGCAGACCTAAGCTTGTTTAACTCCTACCTCTTAAAGGGACCGAGAAAAAATGACCTTTTCTGCACTCCAATGTAAGTCAATGGGGCGATTTTTTGGCTATGTGCTAGAAATGAAATTGAGTGCGGATTGGATGACAGGCACCCTAGGCACCCAGGATCGGCTTTAGTTTCACGTGTATCTCTTAAGCCGGCAGAGAAAACCCACCTGATATGCGCTCCACACAATTGAATTAGAGACGCCGTTGATTTTCTATGGGAATTGCAGAAATGACTTCTAAGCCTCAAAATAATGACTTTTTTTCCTAAGGTGGTAGGAATGAAACTCAGTGCGGGCTGGATGGGGTCCCCCCTGGGCACCGCAGACCTAAGCTTGTTTAACTCCTACCTCTTAAAGGGACCGAGAAAAAATGACCTTTTCTGCACTCCAATGTAAGTCAATGGGGCGATTTTTTGGCTATGTGCTAGAAATGACATTGGAGTGCGGATTGGATGACAGGCACCCTAGGCACCCAGGATCAGCTTTAGTTTCACGTGTATCTCTTAAGCCGGCAGAGAAAACCCACCTGATATGCGCTCCACACAATTGAATTAGAGACGCCGTTGATTTTCTATGGGAATTGCAGAAATGACTTCTAAGCCTCAAAATAATGACTTTTTTTCCTAAGGTGGTAGGAATGAAACTCAGTGCGGGCTGGATGGGGTCCCCCCTGGGCACCGCAGACCTAAGCTTGTTTAACTCCTACCTCTTAAAGGGACCGAGAAAAAATGACCTTTTCTGCACTCCAATGTAAGTCAATGGGGCGATTTTTTGGCTATGTGCTAGAAATGAAATTCAGTGCGGATTGGATGACAGGCACCCTAGGCACCCAGGATCGGCTTTAGTTTCACGTGTATCTCTTAAGCCGGCAGAGAAAACCCACCTGATATGCGCTCCACACAATTGAATTAGAGACGCCGTTGATTTTCTATGGGAATTGCAGAAATGACTTCTAAGCCTCAAAATAATGACTTTTTTTCCTAAGGTGGTAGGAATGAAACTCAGTGCGGGCTGGATGGGGTCCCCCCTGGGCACCGCAGACCTAAGCTTGTTTAACTCCTACCTCTTAAAGGGACCGAGAAAAAATGACCTTTTCTGCACTCCAATGTAAGTCAATGGGGCGATTTTTTGGCTATGTGCTAGAAATGAAATTGCAGTGCGGATTGGATGACAGGCACCCTAGGCACCCAGGATCGGCTTTAGTTTCACGTGTATCTCTTAAGCCGGCAGAGAAAACCCACCTGATATGCGCTCCACACAATTGAATTAGAGACGCCGTTGATTTTCTATGGGAATTGCAGAAATGACTTCTAAGCCTCAAAATAATGACTTTTTTTCCTAAGGTGGTAGGAATGAAACTCAGTGCGGGCTGGATGGGGTCCCCCCTGGGCACCGCAGACCTAAGCTTGTTTAACTCCTACCTCTTAAAGGGACCGAGAAAAAATGACCTTTTCTGCACTCCAATGTAAGTCAATGGGGCGATTTTTTGGCAATGTGCTAGAAATGAAATTCAGTGCGGATAGGATGACAGGCACCCTAGGCACCAAGGATAAGCTTTAGTTTCACGTGTATCTCTTAAGCCGGCAGAGAAAACCCACCTGATATGCGCTCCACACAATTGAATTAGAGACGCCGTTGATTTTCTATGGGAATTGCAGAAATGACTTCTAAGCCTCAAAATAATGACTTTTTTTCCTAAGGTGGTAGGAATGAAACTCAGTGCGGGCTGGATGGGGTCCCTTCTGGGCACCGCAGACCTAAGCTTGTTTAACTCCTACCTCTTAAAGGGACCGAGAAAAAATGACCTTTTCTGCACTCCAATGTAAGTCAATGGGGCGATTTTTTGGCTATGTGCTAGAAATGAAATGCAGTGCGGATTGGATGACAGGCACCCTAGGCACCCAGGATCGGCTTTAGTTTCACGTGTATCTCTTAAGCCGGCAGAGAAAACCCACCTGATATGCGCTCCACACAATTGAATAGAGACGCCGTTGATTTTCTATGGGAATTGCAGAAATGACTTCTAAGCCTCAAAATAATGACTTTTTTTCCTAAGGTGGTAGGAATGAAACTCAGTGCGGGCTGGATGGGGTCCCCCCTGGGCACCGCAGACCTAAGCTTGTTTAACTCCTACCTCTTAAAGGGACCGAGAAAAAATGACCTTTTCTGCACTCCAATGTAAGTCAATGGGGCGATTTTTTGGCTATGTGCTAGAAATGAAATTGAGTGCGGATAGGATGACAGGCACCCTAGGCACCAAGGATAGGCTTTAGTTTCACGTGTATCTTTTAAGCCGGCAGAGAAAACCCACCTGATATGCGCTCCACACAATTGAATTAGAGACGCCGTTGATTTTCTATGGGAATTGCAGAAATGACTTCTAAGCCTCAAAATAATGACTTTTTTTCCTAAGGTGGTAGGAATGAAACTCAGTGCGGGCTGGATGGGGTCCCCCCTGGGCACCGCAGACCTAAGCTTGTTTAACTCCTACCTCTTAAAGGGACCGAGAAAAAATGACCTTTTCTGCACTCCAATGTAAGTCAATGGGGCGATTTTTTGGCTATGTGCTAGAAATGAAATGCAGTGCGGATTGGATGACAGGCACCCTAGGCACCCAGGATCGGCTTTAGTTTCACGTGTATCTCTTAAGCCGGCAAAGAAAACCCACCTGATATGCGCTCCACACAATTTAATAGAGATGCCGTTAATTTTCTATGGGAATTGCAGAAATGACTTCTAAGCCTCAAAATAATGACTTTTTTTACTAAAGTGGTAGGAATGAAACTCAGTGCGGGCTGGATGGGTCCCTTCTGGGCACCGCAGACCTAAGCTTGTTTAACTCCTACCTCTTAAAGGGACCGAGAAAAAATGACCTTTTCTGCACTCCAATGTAAGTCAATGGGGCGATTTTTTGGCTATGTGCTAGAAATGAAATGCAGTGCGGATTGGATGACAGGCACCCTAGGCACCCAGGATCGGCTTTAGTTTCACGTGTATCTCTTAAGCCGGTCAGAGAAAACCCACCTGATATGCGCTCCACACAATTGAATAGAGACGCCGTTGATTTTCTATGGGAATTGCAGAAATGACTTCTAAGCCTCAAAATAATGACTTTTTTTCCTAAGGTGGTAGGAATGAAACTCAGTGCGGGCTGGATGGGGTCCCCCCTGGGCACCGCAGACCTAAGCTTGTTTAACTCCTACCTCTTAAAGGGACCGAAGAAAAAATGACCTTTTCTGCACTCCAATGTAAGTCTAATGGGGCGATTTTTTGGCTATGTGCTAGAAATGAAATTCAGTGCGGATTGGATGACAGGCACCCTAGGCACCCAGGATCAGGCTTTAGTTTCACGTGTATCTCTTAAGCCGGCAGAGAAAACCCACCTGATATGCGCTCCACACAATTGAATTAGAGACGCCGTTGATTTTCTATGGGAATTGCAGAAATGACTTCTAAGCCTCAAAATAATGACTTTTTTTCCTAAGGTGGTAGGAATGAAACTCAGTGCGGGCTGGATGGGGTCCCCCCTGGGCACCGCAGACCTAAGCTTGTTTAACTCCTACCTCTTAAAGGGACCGAGAAAAAATGACCTTTTCTGCACTCCAATGTAAGTCAATGGGGCGATTTTTTGGCTATGTGCTAGAAATGAAATTGCAGTGCGGATTGGATGACAGGCACCCTAGGCACCCAGGATCAGGCTTTAGTTTCACGTGTATCTCTTAAGCCGGCAGAGAAAATCCACCTGATATGCGCTCCACACAATTGAATAGAGACGCCGTTGAATTTTCTATGGGAATTGCAGAAATGACTTCTAAGCCTCAAAATAATGACTTTTTTTCCTAAGGTGGTAGGAATGAAACTCAGTGCGGGCTGGATGGGGTCCCCCCTGGGCACCGCAGACCTAAGCTTGTTTAACTCCTACCTCTTAAAGGGACCGAGAAAAAATGACCTTTTCTGCACTCCAATGTAAGTCAATGGGGCGATTTTTTGGCTATGTGCTAGAAATGAAATTCAGTGCGGATTGGATGACAGGCACCCTAGGCACCCAGGATCAGCTTTAGTTTCACGTGTATCTCTTAAGCCGGCAGAGAAAACCCACCTTATATGCGCTCCACACAATTGAATAGAGACGCCGTTGATTTTCTATGGGAATTGCAGAAATGACTTCTAAGCCTCAAAATAATGACTTTTTTTCCTAAGGTGGTAGGAATGAAACTCAGTGCGGGCTGGATGGGGTCCCCCCTGGGCACCGCAGACCTAAGCTTGTTTAACTCCTACCTCTTAAAGGGACCGATAAAAAATGACCGTTTCTGCACTCCAATGTAAGTCAATGGGGCGATTTTTTGGCTATGTGCTAGAAATGAAATGCATTTCGGATTGGATGACAGGCACCCTAGGCACCCAGGATCGGCTTTAGTTTCACGTGTATCTCTTAAGCCGGCAGAGAAAACCCACCTGATATGCGCTCCACACAATTGAATTAGAGACGCCGTTGATTTTCTATGGGAATTGCAGAAATGACTTCTAAGCCTCAAAATAATGACTTTTTTTCCTAAGGTGGTAGGAATGAAACTCAGTGCGGGCTGGATGGGGTCCCCCGTGGGCACCGCAGACCTAAGCTTGTTTAACTCCTACCTCTTAAAGGGACCGAGAAAAAATGTGGGAATTTCGAATACTTACCTACCGGGAAATTCCCGTTCCTGGTGTCCGAAGGCAGCACACAATGGGTTAAGTCTAGGTTCCCTAGAACAAGGCAGAAGAGACATGCAAAGCAGTAACCAATTAGAATTGGTCACCACATATATATAGCAGGAAGGACCACCCACAGCCAGAGTTCGTATGCAGCATAACAATTTAATAGGGAGGGTGTGTTGTGCTGCCTTCGGACACCAGGAACGGGAATTTCCCGGTAGGTAAGTATTAGAAATTCCCACATTCCTGGGTCCTACGGCAGCACACAATGGGACTACGTAGCAGTGAAAATTAAAGGGGGGGCATAAATCCAATACTTATACTTCCAGCACCTTCCTGCCCAAGGCTGCTTCGCCTGTGACATCCAGTCTATAACAGGAAGTAAATGTTGAGGTGCTTGACCACGTCGCCGCTCTGCAGATCTCTTGCAGTGGAACATTAGCAATTTCCGCCCATGATGAGGACACTGCCCTGGTAGAGTGAGCCCTTATTCCTGCTGGTGCTTGTAGATCTTGCAGTGAGTAGGATAGAGTAATGACATTCCGGATCCAGTTAGAGATAGCCTTTTTAGAGGCCTTGAATCCTTTCATCTTCCCCTCATAGAGAATAAATAAATTCTCCGCCAGTCTGAATGACTGTACTCTCTTGATATACTCCAAGACTGATCTCCTGACATCCAAGGGATTTCCTTCTGAATCCGGTGAAGGCAGGCTTGGGAGAACAATTTCTTGATTTAGTGCTGATTGAGAAGCCACTTTGGGAAGAAACCCCGGCATAGTCCGCATAAATAGGGAGTCTCCGAGGTCCCTAAGATATGGTTCCCGACAGGAGAGGGCCTGTATTTCACTGACCCTGCGGGCTGAGGCCATGGCTACTAAAAAAGCCGTTTTCCAAGATAAGTGGTGTAGTTCAATGGAACTCAATGGTTTAAAGGGAGCTTTCTTGAAGGCTTCCAGTACTATGTGCAAATCCCAGGATGGAGCTGGGGATGTTATGGGAGGTCTTAAGTTCCTTGCTCCTTTGAGAAACCTCGTGATCAGAGGGTTGCCTGAGTATTTCCCAGCCATAAAGGAATTGATTGCAGCGAACTGCACTCGAATAGTGCTGAACTTAAGACCCTGGTTCAATCCTCTTTGAAGGAAGTTTAATACACTTGCGACCGAATGGTCTGTGGAAAAAGCTTGAAACGTTTTCCATACTCCCGCATATTTGAGTCTGGTGCTCTTCCTTCTGGCATTAACCATTGTATTCAGGACATCTTCTGACAGGTTCTCTGTGTTGATGCCAGTTAGTTCATCCGCCAAGCTGCTAATTTTAGACGGTCCAGGTTCGGGTGTAGGAAACCCCTCTGTGATAGTAGATCTGGAACCATCGGAAGCTTCCATACTCTGCCCTTCGCCAGTTCGCTTGCAAGGGAGAACCACGGTCTGCGTGGCCAGTAGGGAAGAATCAAGATGCACTTGCTCCCTTCCATCTTTACCTTGGAGAGGACTCTCGGGATTAGGGATAGAGGGGGAAAGGCGTAGACAAAGCTCTTCTCCCACGGTGTCGCCAGACCGTCCACGAACGTAGGTTGATGGGTCTGGTCCCTTGAACAAAACCTGGGGAGCTTGGCGTTGTGCCGAGACGCAAAGGCGTCTAGGTCTGGGACTCCAAATTTCCGAGTCACTTGATGAAACACTTTCGATGACAGGGACCATTCCCCTGGGAGTAGGGTGTGTCTGCTGAGGACATCTGCCGATTGGTTCAGCGTCCCCTTGATGTGAACCGCTGATATTTGGGCCGTATTCCTCTCTGCCCAACGGAAAATGGACTGGCTTTCTTCCAAGAGGGATTGGCATCTTGTGCCCCCCTGCTTGTTCAGGTAGAATACGGCCGACAGGTTGTCCGATTGAACCAGAATACTCTGTTTCTTCAACCGTGACTGGAAGTGGAAGAGAGCCAATTTTATGGCCCGAAGCTCTCTCCTGTTGGAAGACATCAACTTCTCTCGAGTAGACCATTCTCTCTGCATCCAAGAGTTTTGGATATGTGCTCCCCACCCGAACTGAGAGGCATCTGTTGTCAACACCACTTTTACCTGTGGGATAAGGGACACTCCTCGAGACACATGAAGAGGTTTCAACCACCAGTGAAGATCCGCCTGAGTTGCTTCCGAGATCGTCATGTACTTCTGCAACATACGATGATCTCTGTTCCATGCTGTCAATATATCCCTCTGTAATAGACGAATGTGAGCTCGTGCCCACGGGACTGCATCTAGGGTGGATGACAGGGTACCTAGTACTCTCATAGCAGTCCTGATGGTACAGGTAGTATTGCTTAGGAGAAAAGAGACTTGCTTCGTCAGTCTCTTGATTCGATCTTTTGACAGATATAATCTCATCTGAAGTGTGTTGATTACAAATCCCAGAAAAATCAAGGACTGAGAAGGAGCCAGTTGAGACTTCTCGAAATTCACTAGAAACCCGTGTTGTTGTAACAGATGGATAGACTCTGAGACTTGATTGGACAGCTGATCCGCAGACTTGGCGATGATTAGCCAGTCGTCCAAATACGGGACAACACGGATTCCCCTGATCCTCAGTATTGCAGAGAGGACTACGCAGACTTTTGTGAAGACCCTGGGGGCTGATGAGAGCCCGAAGGGGAGACAGCGAAATTGAAGATGGTGAACCTTCTGATTCCAGAGAAGAGCAACTCGCAGGAACCTCCGATGAGCTGGGGCTATCGGGATATGTAGGTAGGCATCGATAAGGTCCAAGGATGCCATGAAATCCCCTCTGTCCAGCAGTGGGATCACTGACTTGATGTTGTCCATCTTGAATGGGATCTTCTTCATAAATTTGTTCAGGTGAGACAGGTCTATCACTAGCCTGTGTTTCCCGCTGGACTTGGGTACCGTGAAAATCCGCGAGTAAAATCCCCTGCCTCTTTGGGGACTGGGGACCGGTTCTAGGGCGTTTTTGTAGATGAAATCCCTTACCAGGGGAAGAAGATGTGGATCCGATGACCTGCTTAGAAAGTATCGGTCGGGAGGAATTGTCCTTAGCTCCAGGAAGTAACCATTCTTGATGAGGGACAAGACCCATTTGTCTTCTGTAGAGTTTGACCATGCTGTTATGAAACGCCCTAGTCTCCCTCCTACGTCTAATTTTGAAAAATTGGCGTCATAAGCTCGAGTCTTTCTTCCCCGGTGTTCTCTTAGAAGACGATGATGCTGATCCAGACTGCCTCGGTCTGAAATTCTTGAACCTGTTGGTCCTATAGTCCCTTCGCCCTTTGGGAGGAGATTTGGCTTGCTTCCTCGTCTTATAGGCTGGCTTTTTAGGAAAAGGAAAAGAAGTGCCTTTTTCCTCATGCAAGTCCTTCAGGATGTCCTTAAGCTGTGGACCGAACAAACTCTCAGGCTGGAATGGGAGGGAGCAGAAATGTTGTTTAGATGACACATCTCCAGGCCATTGCTTAAGCCATAGACATCTCCTGGTAGAGTTTGATGACGTCATAACTTTTGAAGCCAAAGCCAGAGTATCCACTGGAGCATCGCACAAGAATTCTGCTGCTGCCTTCATTGTTGGCAATTTCTCTAGAATCTCTTCCCTGGGTACTTGAGAGGAAAGGTCCTTGGTGATGTCGCTGAGCCACACCCTAAGGGCTCTTGCCACTGGAATTGAAGCCAAAGCCACTTTGGACGCTGCTGTCGCTGCAGTATAGGATTTCTTTGCAAGAACGTCCGCTTTCTTGTCAAGAGGATCCTTTAACATAGAGGCTTCTTCCTGTGGAAAAAAGGATTTTCTGGACAGTTTTGCGACTGCTAAGTCCAGCTTGGGCGGAGCTTCCCAGGATGAAGTCTGCGCCTCCTGTAACCTGTAAACAGACTTAAACCTTGATCCCGTATCAAGACGTTTATCTGGTTTTCCCCAGTCTTTTTGCATCCAGGACATAAGCAAGGGGTGAGAAGGAAAGGATCTGTCATCATTAACTGGAAAATAATAAAGTGCATCTCTGGGGGCTTTATTCTTAACAGACTTATCCGACTCCAGAGTCCCTTTGACCGCTTTTACGAGTCTTGAGACTTCGTCCTTATGGAACAGATAATAGTCTTTAGAGATATCCCCCTCCGAATCTGATGAGGAGGATTCCCCTTTAGATGAACCCACTGGAGAATTATTCATTTTAGACAACCTTCTGCGTTTGGCTCCGGGATCTCCATCCCCAAACATATTAGACAATTCATTTCTAATGATGTCCCTGATAGAATCTGTGAGTGAGATGTTAGGAGATGGGACTGCAGAGCTGCACAGAGTACATGTGTCAGTAGGATTATCATCAGGCAGTGGCTGTTGGCAGGATGCACACAATCTATGCTTAGACTTGCTTGGATTTTTTCTAGCAGGAGAATCCATACTGTATCTACAATACACAATTAAATGCAATAGCTTGCAGAGAAACTGATGCAATAAACATATCCCATACGGCAGAGGTACTTACAGTTCTGTCACAGGCGAGCGGCTGCCTAGCAGAGGGCACAGATCGCAGGAAACCTCTGTGGTTAAGAGTGATTTACCTGCCGGCAACTCCGATCCGCCCCTGGACCGCCTCCGGACCGCCCCGGTGCCGCCCCCGCTCCTCCTCTAACCTGTACTGACAGGAGCTAACCAGCTGCTGAGTGGAGGAGAGAGGCACCGATGGATGCTTGACAGCGCGCGCAGCTCCAGAGGGCGCCAAATTCAAACAGTGAGCGAGCGGTAGCCGCGGGATGAGTGTGACGTCAGCACTACTCTCCCAATGTAGCCTGTGCAGACAATGGAACTGATATGTGCCTAGAAACGCATGATGGGAGTGATAGTACAATAAGCAAAACCGTACCTGTAAGCAATCCCCGAGTGCTGAGTTAAGGTACTTAGATGTTACGGCCATCCTGGAGATAACACTTACCCCGTCGCATCGCGGATGTCCGCAACGGCATTTCAACACATACTGACGTATTCAGTTCGGTACATCCTTAGGTCCAGAGGGAATGCTCACAGCAGCCCTGAGTCTCACCTAACTTATACCGACGTACAGTCATAGAAACCCACACACAGTGGGTTTTTCCCCTATGCCGTACTGAAAGTTGTACCCCCAGACACTGATAGGGTAAACTGTAATAAAATCAAATAAAACAATATCAATAAACGAATGCATGAAAAACCAAAGTCTCTTCTTACCATGCAGAAGAAAAAAACTGGCTGTGGGTGGTCCTTCCTGCTATATATATGTGGTGACCAATTCTGATTGGTTACTGCTTTGCATGTCTCTTCTGCCTTGTTCTAGGGAACCTAGACTTAACCCATTGTGTGCTGCCGTAGGACCCAGGAATGACCTTTTCTGCACTCCAATGTAAGTCAATGGGGCGATTTTTTGGCTATGTGCTAGAAATGAAATTGAGTGCGGATTGGATGACAGGCACCCTAGGCACCCAGGATCGGCTTTAGTTTCACGTGTATCTCTTAAGCCGGCAGAGAAAACCCACCTGATATGCGCTCCACACAATTGAATTAGAGACGCCGTTGATTTTCTATGGGAATTGCAGAAATGACTTCTAAGCCTCAAAATAATGACTTTTTTTCCTAAGGTGGTAGGAATGAAACTCAGTGCGGGCTGGATGGGGTCCCCCCTGGGCACCGCAGACCTAAGCTTGTTTAACTCCTACCTCTTAAAGGGACCGAGAAAAAATGACCTTTTCTGCACTCCAATGTAAGTCAATGGGGCGATTTTTTTGCTATGTGCTAGAAATGAAATTGAGTGCGGATTGGATGACAGGCACCCTAGGCACCCAGGATCGGCTTTAGTTTCACCTGTATCTCTTAAGCCGGCAGAGAAAACCCACCTGATATGCGCTCCACACAATTGAATTAGAGACGCCGTTGATTTTCTATGGGAATTGCAGAAATGACTTCTAAGCCTCAAAATAATGACTTTTTTTCCTAAGGTGGTAGGAATGAAACTCAGTGCGGGCTGGATGGGGTCCCCCCTGGGCACCGCAGACCTAAGCTTGTTTAACTCCTACCTCTTAAAGGGACCGAGAAAAAATGACCTTTTCTGCACTCCAATGTAAGTCAATGGGGCGATTTTTTGGCTATGTGCTAGAAATGAAATTGAGTGCGGATTGGATGACAGGCACCCTAGGCACCCAGGATCGGCTTTAGTTTCACCTGTATCTCTTAAGCCGGCAGAGAAAACCCACCTGATATGCGCTCCACACAATTGAATTAGAGACGCCGTTGATTTTCTATGGTAATTGCAGAAATGACTTCTAAGCCTCAAAATAATGACTTTTTTTCCTAAGGTGGTAGGAATGAAACTCAGTGCGGGCTGGATGGGGTCCCCCCTGGGCACCGCAGACCTAAGCTTGTTTAACTCCTACCTCTTAAAGGGACCGAGAAAAAATGACCTTTTCTGCACTCCAATGTAAGTCAATGGGGCGATTTTTTTGCTATGTGCTAGAAATGAAATTGAGTGCGGATTGGATGACAGGCACCCTAGGCACCCAGGATCGGCTTTAGTTTCACCTGTATCTCTTAAGCCGGCAGAGAAAACCCACCTGATATGCGCTCCACACAATTGAATTAGAGACGCCGTTGATTTTCTATGGGAATTGCAGAAATGACTTCTAAGCCTCAAAATAATGACTTTTTTTCCTAAGGTGGTAGGAATGAAACTCAGTGCGGGCTGGATGGGGTCCCCCCTGGGCACCGCAGACCTAAGCTTGTTTAACTCCTACCTCTTAAAGGGACCGAGAAAAAATGACCTTTTCTGCACTCCAATGTAAGTCAATGGGGCGATTTTTTGGCTATGTGCTAGAAATGAAATTGAGTGCGGATTGGATGACAGGCACCCTAGGCACCCAGGATCGGCTTTAGTTTCACGTGTATCTCTTAAGCCGGCAGAGAAAACCCACCTGATATGCGCTCCACACAATTGAATTAGAGACGCCGTTGATTTTCTATGGGAATTGCAGAAATGACTTCTAAGCCTCAAAATAATGACTTTTTTTCCTAAGGTGGTAGGAATGAAACTCAGTGCGGGCTGGATGGGGTCCCCCCTGGGCACCGCAGACCTAAGCTTGTTTAACTCCTACCTCTTAAAGGGACCGAGAAAAAATGACCTTTTCTGCACTCCAATGTAAGTCAATGGGGCGATTTTTTGGCTATGTGCTAGAAATGAAATTGAGTGCGGATTGGATGACAGGCACCCTAGGCACCCAGGATCGGCTTTAGTTTCACGTGTATCTCTTAAGCCGGCAGAGAAAACCCACCTGATATGCGCTCCACACAATTGAATAGAGACGCCGTTGATTTTCTATGGGAATTGCAGAAATGACTTCTAAGCCTCAAAATAATGACTTTTTTTCCTAAGGTGGTAGGAATGAAACTCAGTGCGGGCTGGATGGGGTCCCCCCTGGGCACCGCAGACCTAAGCTTGTTTAACTCCTACCTCTTAAAGGGACCGAGAAAAAATGACCTTTTCTGCACTCCATTGTAAGTCAATGGGGCGATTTTTTGGCTATGTGCTAGAAATGAAATTGAGTGCGGATTGGATGACAGGCACCCTAGGCACCCAGGATCGGCTTTAGTTTTACGTGTATCTCTTAAGCTGGCAGAGAAAACCCACCTGATATGCGCTCCACACAATTGAATTAGAGACGCCGTTGATTTTCTATGGGAATTGCAGAAATGACTTCTAAGCCTCAAAATAATGACTTTTTTTCCTAAGGTGGTAGGAATGAAACTCAGTGCGGGCTGGATGGGGTCCCCCCTGGGCACCGCAGACCTAAGCTTGTTTAACTCCTACCTCTTAAAGGGACCGAGAAAAAATGACCTTTTCTGCACTCCAATGTAAGTCAATGGGGCGATTTTTTGGCTATGTGCTAGAAATGAAATTGAGTGCGGATTGGATGACAGGCACCCTAGGCACCCAGGATCGGCTTTAGTTTCACGTGTATCTCTTAAGCCGGCAGAGAAAACCCACCTGATATGCGCTCCACACAATTGAATAGAGACGCCGTTGATTTTCTATGGGAATTGCAGAAATGACTTCTAAGCCTCAAAATAATGACTTTTTTTCCTAAGGTGGTAGGAATGAAACTCAGTGCGGGCTGGATGGGGTCCCCCCTGGGCACCGCAGACCTAAGCTTGTTTAACTCCTACCTCTTAAAGGGACCGAGAAAAAATGACCTTTTCTGCACTCCAATGTAAGTCAATGGGGCGATTTTTTGGCTATGTGCTAGAAATGAAATTGAGTGCGGATTGGATGACAGGCACCCTAGGCACCCAGGATCGGCTTTAGTTTCACGTGTATCTCTTAAGCCGGCAGAGAAAACCCACCTGATATGCGCTCCACACAATTGAATTAGAGACGCCGTTGATTTTCTATGGGAATTGCAGAAATGACTTCTAAGCCTCAAAATAATGACTTTTTTTCCTAAGGTGGTAGGAATGAAACTCAGTGTGGGCTGGATGGGGTCCCCCCTGGGCACCGCAGACCTAAGCTTGTTTAACTCCTACCTCTTAAAGGGACCGAGAAAAAATGACCTTTTCTGCACTCCAATGTAAGTCAATGGGGCGATTTTTTGGCTATGTGCTAGAAATGAAATTCAGTGCGGATTGGATGACAGGCACCCTAGGCACCCAGGATCGGCTTTAGTTTCACGTGTATCTCTTAAGCCTTTCAGAGAAAACCCACCTGATATGCGCTCCACACAATTGAATTAGAGACGCCGTTGATTTTCTATGGGAATTGCAGAAATGACTTCTAAGCCTCAAAATAATGACTTTTTTTCCTAAGGTGGTAGGAATGAAACTCAGTGCGGGCTGGATGGGGTCCCCCCTGGGCACCGCAGACCTAAGCTTGTTTAACTCCTACCTCTTAAAGGGACCGAGAAAAAATGACCTTTTCTGCACTCCAATGTAAGTCAATGGGGCGATTTTTTGGCTATGTGCTAGAAATGAAATTGAGTGCGGATTGGATGACAGGCACCCTAGGCACCCAGGATCGGCTTTAGTTTCACCTGTATCTCTTAAGCCGGCAGAGAAAACCCACCTGATATGCGGTCCACACAATTGAATTAGAGACGCCGTTGATTTTCTATGGGAATTGCAGAAATGACTTCTAAGCCTCAAAATAATGACTTTTTTTCCTAAGGTGGTAGGAATGAAACTCAGTGCGGGCTGGATGGGGTCCCCCCTGGGCACCGCAGACCTAAGCTTGTTTAACTCCTACCTCTTAAAGGGACCGAGAAAAAATGACCTTTTCTGCACTCCAATGTAAGTCAATGGGGCGATTTTTTGGCTATGTGCTAGAAATGAAATTGAGTGCGGATTGGATGACAGGCACCCTAGGCACCCAGGATCGGCTTTAGTTTCACGTGTATCTCTTAAGCCGGCAGAGAAAACCCACCTGATATGCGCTCCACACAATTGAATTAGAGACGCCGTTGATTTTCTATGGGAATTGCAGAAATGACTTCTAAGCCTCAAAATAATGACTTTTTTTCCTAAGGTGGTAGGAATGAAACTCAGTGCGGGCTGGATGGGGTCCCCCCTGGGCACCGCAGACCTAAGCTTGTTTAACTCCTACCTCTTAAAGGGACCGAGAAAAAATGACCTTTTCTGCACTCCAATGTAAGTCAATGGGGCGATTTTTTGGCTATGTGCTAGAAATGAAATTCAGTGCGGATTGGATGACAGGCACCCTAGGCACCCAGGATCGGCTTTAGTTTCACGTGTATCTCTTAAGCCGGCAGAGAAAACCCACCTGATATGCGCTCCACACAATTGAATTAGAGACGCCGTTGATTTTCTATGGGAATTGCAGAAATGACTTCTAAGCCTCAAAATAATGACTTTTTTTCCTAAGGTGGTAGGAATGAAACTCAGTGCGGGCTGGATGGGGTCCCCCCTGGGCACCGCAGACCTAAGCTTGTTTAACTCCTACCTCTTAAAGGGACCGAGAAAAAATGACCTTTTCTGCACTCCAATGTAAGTCAATGGGGCGATTTTTTGGCTATGTGCTAGAAATGAAATTGAGTGCGGATTGGATGACAGGCACCCTAGGCACCCAGGATCGGCTTTAGTTTCACCTGTATCTCTTAAGCCGGCAGAGAAAACCCACCTGATATGCGCTCCACACAATTGAATTAGAGACGCCGTTGATTTTCTATGGGAATTGCAGAAATGACTTCTAAGCCTCAAAATAATGACTTTTTTTCCTAAGGTGGTAGGAATGAAACTCAGTGCGGGCTGGATGGGGTCCCCCCGTGGGCACCGCAGACCTAAGCTTGTTTAACTCCTACCTCTTAAAGGGACCGAGAAAAAATGTGGGAATTTCGAGTACTTGCCTACCGGGAAATTCCCGTTCCTGGTGTCCGAAGGCAGCACACAATGGGTTAAGTCTAGGTTCCCTAGAACAAGGCAGAAGAGACATGCAAAGCAGTAACCAATCAGAATTGGTCACCACATATATATAGCAGGAAGGACCACCCACAGCCAGAGTTCGTATGCAGCATAACAATTTAATAGGGAGGGTGTGTTGTGCTGCCTTCGGACACCAGGAACGGGAATTTCCCGGTAGGTAAGTATTAGAAATTCCCACATTCCTGGGTCCTACGGCAGCACACAATGGGACTACGTAGCAGTGAAAATTAAAGGGGGGGCATAAATCCAATACTTATACTTCCAGCACCTTCCTGCCCAAGGCTGCTTCGCCTGTGACATCCAGTCTATAACAGGAAGTAAATGTTGAGGTGCTTGACCACGTCGCCGCTCTGCAGATCTCTTGCAGTGGAACATTAGCAATTTCCGCCCATGTTGAGGACACTGCCCAGGTAGAGTGAGCCCTTATTCCTGCTGGTGCTTGTAGATCTTGCAGTGAGTAGGATAGAGTAATGACATTCCGGATCCAGTTAGAGATAGCCTTTTTAGAGGCCTTGAATCCTTTCATCTTCCCCTCATAGAGAATAAATAAATTCTCCGCCAGTCTGAATGACTGTACTCTCTTGATATACTCCAAGACTGATCTCCTGACATCCAAGGGATTTCCTTCTGAATCCGGTGAAGGCAGGCTTGGGAGAACAATTTCTTGATTTAGTGCTGATTGAGAAGCCACTTTGGGAAGAAACCCCGGCATAGTCCGCATAAATAGGGAGTCTCCGAGGTCCCTAAGATATGGTTCCCGACAGGAGAGGGCCTGTATTTCACTGACCCTGCGGGCTGAGGCCATGGCTACTAAAAAAGCCGTTTTCCAAGATAAGTGGTGTAGTTCAATGGAACTCAATGGTTCAAAGGGAGCTTTCTTGAAGGCTTCCAGTACTATGTGCAAATCCCAGGATGGAGCTGGGGATGTTATGGGAGGTCTTAAGTTCCTTGCTCCTTTGAGAAACCTCGTGATCAGAGGGTTGCCTGAGTATTTCCCAGCCAAAAAGGAATTGATTGCAGCGAACTGCACTCGAATAGTGCTGAACTTAAGACCCTGGTTCAATCCTCTTTGAAGGAAGTTTAATACACTTACGACCGAATGGTCTGTGGAAAAAGCTTGAAACGTTTTCCATACTCCCGCATATTTGAGTCTGGTGCTCTTCCTTCTGGCATTAACCATTGTATTCAGGACATCTTCTGACAGGTTCTCTGTGTTGATGCCAGTTAGTTCATCCGCCAAGCTGCTAATTTTAGACGGTCCAGGTTCGGGTGTAGGAAACCCCTCTGTGATAGTAGATCTGGAACCATCGGAAGCTTCCATACTCTGCCCTTCGCCAGTTCGCTTGCAAGGGAGAACCACGGTCTGCGTGGCCAGTAGGGAAGAATCAAGATGCACTTGCTCCCTTCCATCTTTACCTTGGAGAGGACTCTCGGGATTAGGGATAGAGGGGGAAAGGCGTAGACAAAGCTCTTCTCCCACGGTGTCGCCAGACCGTCCACGAACGTAGGTTGATGGGTCTGGTCCCTTGAACAAAACCTGGGGAGCTTGGCGTTGTGCCGAGACGCAAAGGCGTCTAGGTCTGGGACTCCAAATTTCCGAGTCACTTGATGAAACACTTTCAATGACAGGGACCATTCCCCTGGGAGTAGGGTGTGTCTGCTGAGGACATCTGCCGATTGGTTCAGCGTCCCCTTGATGTGAACCGCTGATATTTGGGCCGTATTCCTCTCTGCCCAACGGAAAATGGACTGGCTTTCTTCCAAGAGGGATTGGCATCTTGTGCCCCCCTGCTTGTTCAGGTAGAATACAGCCGACAGGTTGTCCGATTGAACCAGAATACTCTGTTTCTTCAACCGTGACTGGAAGTGGAAGAGAGCCAATTTTATGGCCCGAAGCTCTCTCCTGTTGGAAGACATCAACTTCTCTCGAGTAGACCATTCTCCCTGTATCCAAGAGTTTTGGATATGTGCTCCCCACCCGAACTGAGAGGCATCTGTTGTCAACACCACTTTTACCTGTGGGATAAGGGACACTCCTCGAGACACATGAAGAGGTTTCAACCACCAGTGAAGATCCGCCTGAGTTGCTTCCGAGATCGTCATGTACTTCTGCAACATACGATGATCTCTGTTCCATGCTGTCAATATATCCCTCTGTAATAGACGAATGTGAGCTCGTGCCCACGGGACTGCATCTAGGGTCGATGACAGGGTACCTAGTACTCTCATAGCAGTCCTGATGGTACAGGTAGTATTGCTTAGGAGAAAAGAGACTTGCTTCGTCAGTCTCTTGATTCGATCTTTTGACAGATATAATCTCATCTGAAGTGTGTTGATTACAAATCCCAGAAAAATCAAGGACTGAGAAGGAGCCAGTTGAGACTTCTCGAAATTCACTAGAAACCCGTGTTGTTGTAACAGATGGATAGACTCTAAAACTTGATTGGACAGCTGATCCGCAGACTTGGCGATGATTAGCCAGTCGTCCAAATACGGGACAACACGGATTCCCCTGATCCTCAGTATTGCAGAGAGGACTACGCAGACTTTTGTGAAGACCCTGGGGGCTGATGAGAGCCCGAAGGGGAGACAGCGAAATTGAAGATGGTGAACCTTCTGATTCCAGAGAAGAGCAACTCGCAGGAACCTCCGATGAGCTGGGGCTATCGGGATATGTAGGTAGGCATCGATAAGGTCCAAGGATGCCATGAAATCCCCTCTGTCCAGCAGTGGGATCACTGACTTGATGTTGTCCATCTTGAATGGGATCTTCTTCATAAATTTGTTCAGGTGAGACAGGTCTATCACTAGCCTGTGTTTCCCGCTGGACTTGGGTACCGTGAAAATCCGCGAGTAAAATCCCCTGCCTCTTTGGGGACTGGGGACCGGTTCTAGGGCGTTTTTGTAGATGAAATCCCTTACCAGGGGAAGAAGATGTGGATCCGATGACCTGCTTAGAAAGTATCGGTCGGGAGGAATTGTCCTTAGCTCCAGGAAGTAACCATTCTTGATGAGGGACAAGACCCATTTGTCTTCTGTAGAGTTTGACCATGCTGTTATGAAACGCCCTAGTCTCCCTCCTACGTCTAATTTTGAAAAATTGGCGTCATAAGCTCGAGTCTTTCTTCCCCGGTGTTCTCTTAGAAGACGATGATGCTGATCCAGACTGCCTCGGTCTGAAATTCTTGAACCTGTTGGTCCTATAGTCCCTTCGCCCTTTGGGAGGAGATTTGGCTTGCTTCCTCGTCTTATAGGCTGGCTTTTTAGGAAAAGGAAAAGAAGTGCCTTTTTCCTCATGCAAGTCCTTCAGGATGTCCTTAAGCTGTGGACCGAACAAACTCTCAGGCTGGAATGGGAGGGAGCAGAAATGTTGTTTAGATGACACATCTCCAGGCCATTGCTTAAGCCATAGACATCTCCTGGTAGAGTTTGATGACGTCATAACTTTTGAAGCCAAAGCCAGAGTATCCACTGGAGCATCGCACAAGAATTCTGCTGCTGCCTTCATTGTTGGCAATTTCTCTAGAATCTCTTCCCTGGGTACTTGAGAGGAAAGGTCCTTGGTGATGTCGCTGAGCCACACCCTAAGGGCTCTTGCCACTGGAATTGAAGCCAAAGCCACTTTGGACGCTGCTGCCGCTGCAGTATAGGATTTCTTTGCAAGAACGTCCGCTTTCTTGTCAAGAGGATCCTTTAACATAGAGGCTTCTTCCTGTGGAAAAAAGGATTTTCTGGACAGTTTTGCGACTGCTAAGTCCAGCTTGGGCGGAGCTTCCCAGGATGAAGTCTGCGCCTCCTGTAACCTGTAAACAGACTTAAACCTTGATCCCGTATCAAGACGTTTATCTGGTTTTCCCCAGTCTTTTTGCATCCAGGACATAAGCAAGGGGTGAGAAGGAAAGGATCTGTCATCATTAACTGGAAAATAATAAAGTGCATCTCTGGGGGCTTTATTCTTAACAGACTTATCCGACTCCAGAGTCCCTTTGACCGCTTTTACGAGTCTTGAGACTTCGTCCTTATGGAACAGATAATAGTCTTTAGAGATATCCCCCTCCGAATCTGATGAGGAGGATTCCCCTTTAGATGAACCCACTGGAGAATTATTCATTTTAGACAACCTTCTGCGTTTGGCTCCGGGATCTCCATCCCCAAACATATTAGACAATTCATTTCTAATGATGTCCCTGATAGAATCTGTGAGTGAGATGTTAGGAGATGGGACTGCAGAGCTGCACAGAGTACATGTGTCAGTAGGATTATCATCAGGCAGTGGCTGTTGGCAGGATGCACACAATCTATGCTTAGACTTGCTTGGATTTTTTCTAGCAGGAGAATCCATACTGTATCTACAATACACAATTAAATGCAATAGCTTGCAGAGAAACTGATGCAATAAACATATCCCATACGGCAGAGGTACTTACAGTTCTGTCACAGGCGAGCGGCTGCCTAGCAGAGGGCACAGATCGCAGGAAACCTCTGTGGTTAAGAGTGATTTACCTGCCGGCAACTCCGATCCGCCCCTGGACCGCCTCCGGACCGCCCCGGTGCCGCCCCCGCTCCTCCTCTAACCTGTACTGACAGGAGCTAACCAGCTGCTGAGTGGAGGAGAGAGGCACCGATGGATGCTTGACAGCGCGCGCAGCTCCAGAGGGCGCCAAATTCAAACAGTGAGCGAGCGGTGGGGTCCCACGGGCACCGCAGACCTAAGCTTGTTTAACTCCTACCTCTTAAAGGGACCGAGAAAAAATGACCTTTTCTGCACTCCAATGTAAGTCAATGGGGCGATTTTTTGGCTATGTGCTAGAAGGCACCCAGGATCGGCTTTAGTTTCACGTGTATCTCTTAAGGCGGCAGAGAAAACCCACCTGATATGCGCTCCACACAATTGAATAGAGACGCCGTTGATTTTCTATGGGAATTGCAGAAATGACTTCTAAGCCTCAAAATAATGACTTTTTTTAATAAAGGTGGTAAATCCTCAGGGCTGGATGGGGTCCCCCTGGGCACCGCAGACCTAAGCTTGTTTAACTCCTACCTCTTAAAGGGACCGAGAAAAAATGACCTTTTCTGCACTCCAATGTAAGTCAATGGGGCGATTTTTTGGCTATGTGCTAGAAATGAAATTCAGTGCGGATTGGATGACAGGCACCCTAGGCACCCAGGATCGGCTTTAGTTTCACGTGTATCTCTTAAGCCGGCAGAGAAAACCCACCTGATATGCGCTCCACACAATTGAATAGAGACGCCGTTGATTTTCTATGGGAATTGCAGAAATGACTTCTAAGCCTCAAAATAATGACTTTTTTTCCTAAGGTGGTAGGAATGAAACTCAGTGCGGGCTGGATGGGGTCCCCCCTGGGCACCGCAGACCTAAGCTTGTTTAACTCCTACCTCTTAAAGGGACCGAGAAAAAATGACCTTTTCTGCACTCCAATGTAAGTCAATGGGGCGATTTTTTGGCTATGTGCTAGAAATGAAATTCAGTGCGGATTGGATGACAGGCACCCTAGGCACCCAGGATCGGCTTTAGTTTCACGTGTATCTCTTAAGCCGGCAGAGAAAACCCACCTGATATGCGCTCCACACAATTGAATAGAGACGCCGTTGATTTTCTATGGGAATTGCAGAAATGACTTCTAAGCCTCAAAATAATGACTTTTTTTCCTAAGGTGGTAGGAATGAAACTCAGTGCGGGCTGGATGGGGTCCCCCCTGGGCACCGCAGACCTAAGCTTGTTTAACTCCTACCTCTTAAAGGGACCGAGAAAAAATGACCTTTTCTGCACTCCAATGTAAGTCAATGGGGCGATTTTTTGGCTATGTGCTAGAAATGAAATTCAGTGCGGATTGGATGACAGGCACCCTAGGCACCCAGGATCGGCTTTAGTTTCACGTGTATCTCTTAAGCCGGCAGAGAAAACCCACCTGATATGCGCTCCACACAATTGAATAGAGACGCCGTTGATTTTCTATGGGAATTGCAGAAATGACTTCTAAGCCTCAAAATAATGACTTTTTTTCCTAAGGTGGTAGGAATGAAACTCAGTGCGGGCTGGATGGGGTCCCCCCTGGGCACCGCAGACCTAAGCTTGTTTAACTCCTACCTCTTAAAGGGACCGAGAAAAAATGACCTTTTCTGCACTCCAATGTAAGTCAATGGGGCGATTTTTTGGCTATGTGCTAGAAATGAAATTCAGTGCGGATTGGATGACAGGCACCCTAGGCACCCAGGATCGGCTTTAGTTTCACGTGTATCTCTTAAGCCGGCAGAGAAAACCCACCTGATATGCGCTCCACACAATTGAATAGAGACGCCGTTGATTTTCTATGGGAATTGCAGAAATGACTTCTAAGCCTCAAAATAATGACTTTTTTTCCTAAGGTGGTAGGAATGAAACTCAGTGCGGGCTGGATGGGGTCCCCCCTGGGCACCGCAGACCTAAGCTTGTTTAACTCCTACCTCTTAAAGGGACCGAGAAAAAATGACCTTTTCTGCACTCCAATGTAAGTCAATGGGGCGATTTTTTGGCTATGTGCTAGAAATGAAATTCAGTGCGGATTGGATGACAGGCACCCTAGGCACCCAGGATCGGCTTTAGTTTCACGTGTATCTCTTAAGCCGGCAGAGAAAACCCACCTGATATGCGCTCCACACAATTGAATAGAGACGCCGTTGATTTTCTATGGGAATTGCAGAAATGACTTCTAAGCCTCAAAATAATGACTTTTTTTCCTAAGGTGGTAGGAATGAAACTCAGTGCGGGCTGGATGGGGTCCCCCCTGGGCACCGCAGACCTAAGCTTGTTTAACTCCTACCTCTTAAAGGGACCGAGAAAAAATGACCTTTTCTGCACTCCAATGTAAGTCAATGGGGCGATTTTTTGGCTATGTGCTAGAAATGAAATTCAGTGCGGATTGGATGACAGGCACCCTAGGCACCCAGGATCGGCTTTAGTTTCACGTGTATCTCTTAAGCCGGCAGAGAAAACCCACCTGATATGCGCTCCACACAATTGAATAGAGACGCCGTTGATTTTCTATGGGAATTGCAGAAATGACTTCTAAGCCTCAAAATAATGACTTTTTTTCCTAAGGTGGTAGGAATGAAACTCAGTGCGGGCTGGATGGGGTCCCCCCTGGGCACCGCAGACCTAAGCTTGTTTAACTCCTACCTCTTAAAGGGACCGAGAAAAAATGACCTTTTCTGCACTCCAATGTAAGTCAATGGGGCGATTTTTTGGCTATGTGCTAGAAATGAAATTCAGTGCGGATTGGATGACAGGCACCCTAGGCACCCAGGATCGGCTTTAGTTTCACGTGTATCTCTTAAGCCGGCAGAGAAAACCCACCTGATATGCGCTCCACACAATTGAATAGAGACGCCGTTGATTTTCTATGGGAATTGCAGAAATGACTTCTAAGCCTCAAAATAATGACTTTTTTTCCTAAGGTGGTAGGAATGAAACTCAGTGCGGGCTGGATGGGGTCCCCCCTGGGCACCGCAGACCTAAGCTTGTTTAACTCCTACCTCTTAAAGGGACCGAGAAAAAATGACCTTTTCTGCACTCCAATGTAAGTCAATGGGGCGATTTTTTGGCTATGTGCTAGAAATGAAATTCAGTGCGGATTGGATGACAGGCACCCTAGGCACCCAGGATCGGCTTTAGTTTCACGTGTATCTCTTAAGCCGGCAGAGAAAACCCACCTGATATGCGCTCCACACAATTGAATAGAGACGCCGTTGATTTTCTATGGGAATTGCAGAAATGACTTCTAAGCCTCAAAATAATGACTTTTTTTCCTAAGGTGGTAGGAATGAAACTCAGTGCGGGCTGGATGGGGTCCCCCCTGGGCACCGCAGACCTAAGCTTGTTTAACTCCTACCTCTTAAAGGGACCGAGAAAAAATGACCTTTTCTGCACTCCAATGTAAGTCAATGGGGCGATTTTTTGGCTATGTGCTAGAAATGAAATTCAGTGCGGATTGGATGACAGGCACCCTAGGCACCCAGGATCGGCTTTAGTTTCACGTGTATCTCTTAAGCCGGCAGAGAAAACCCACCTGATATGCGCTCCACACAATTGAATAGAGACGCCGTTGATTTTCTATGGGAATTGCAGAAATGACTTCTAAGCCTCAAAATAATGACTTTTTTTCCTAAGGTGGTAGGAATGAAACTCAGTGCGGGCTGGATGGGGTCCCCCCTGGGCACCGCAGACCTAAGCTTGTTTAACTCCTACCTCTTAAAGGGACCGAGAAAAAATGACCTTTTCTGCACTCCAATGTAAGTCAATGGGGCGATTTTTTGGCTATGTGCTAGAAATGAAATTCAGTGCGGATTGGATGACAGGCACCCTAGGCACCCAGGATCGGCTTTAGTTTCACGTGTATCTCTTAAGCCGGCAGAGAAAACCCACCTGATATGCGCTCCACACAATTGAATAGAGACGCCGTTGATTTTCTATGGGAATTGCAGAAATGACTTCTAAGCCTCAAAATAATGACTTTTTTTCCTAAGGTGGTAGGAATGAAACTCAGTGCGGGCTGGATGGGGTCCCCCCTGGGCACCGCAGACCTAAGCTTGTTTAACTCCTACCTCTTAAAGGGACCGAGAAAAAATGACCTTTTCTGCACTCCAATGTAAGTCAATGGGGCGATTTTTTGGCTATGTGCTAGAAATGAAATTCAGTGCGGATTGGATGACAGGCACCCTAGGCACCCAGGATCGGCTTTAGTTTCACGTGTATCTCTTAAGCCGGCAGAGAAAACCCACCTGATATGCGCTCCACACAATTGAATAGAGACGCCGTTGATTTTCTATGGGAATTGCAGAAATGACTTCTAAGCCTCAAAATAATGACTTTTTTTCCTAAGGTGGTAGGAATGAAACTCAGTGCGGGCTGGATGGGGTCCCCCCTGGGCACCGCAGACCTAAGCTTGTTTAACTCCTACCTCTTAAAGGGACCGAGAAAAAATGACCTTTTCTGCACTCCAATGTAAGTCAATGGGGCGATTTTTTGGCTATGTGCTAGAAATGAAATTCAGTGCGGATTGGATGACAGGCACCCTAGGCACCCAGGATCGGCTTTAGTTTCACGTGTATCTCTTAAGCCGGCAGAGAAAACCCACCTGATATGCGCTCCACACAATTGAATAGAGACGCCGTTGATTTTCTATGGGAATTGCAGAAATGACTTCTAAGCCTCAAAATAATGACTTTTTTTCCTAAGGTGGTAGGAATGAAACTCAGTGCGGGCTGGATGGGGTCCCCCCTGGGCACCGCAGACCTAAGCTTGTTTAACTCCTACCTCTTAAAGGGACCGAGAAAAAATGACCTTTTCTGCACTCCAATGTAAGTCAATGGGGCGATTTTTTGGCTATGTGCTAGAAATGAAATTCAGTGCGGATTGGATGACAGGCACCCTAGGCACCCAGGATCGGCTTTAGTTTCACGTGTATCTCTTAAGCCGGCAGAGAAAACCCACCTGATATGCGCTCCACACAATTGAATAGAGACGCCGTTGATTTTCTATGGGAATTGCAGAAATGACTTCTAAGCCTCAAAATAATGACTTTTTTTCCTAAGGTGGTAGGAATGAAACTCAGTGCGGGCTGGATGGGGTCCCCCCTGGGCACCGCAGACCTAAGCTTGTTTAACTCCTACCTCTTAAAGGGACCGAGAAAAAATGACCTTTTCTGCACTCCAATGTAAGTCAATGGGGCGATTTTTTGGCTATGTGCTAGAAATGAAATTCAGTGCGGATTGGATGACAGGCACCCTAGGCACCCAGGATCGGCTTTAGTTTCACGTGTATCTCTTAAGCCGGCAGAGAAAACCCACCTGATATGCGCTCCACACAATTGAATAGAGACGCCGTTGATTTTCTATGGGAATTGCAGAAATGACTTCTAAGCCTCAAAATAATGACTTTTTTTCCTAAGGTGGTAGGAATGAAACTCAGTGCGGGCTGGATGGGGTCCCCCCTGGGCACCGCAGACCTAAGCTTGTTTAACTCCTACCTCTTAAAGGGACCGAGAAAAAATGACCTTTTCTGCACTCCAATGTAAGTCAATGGGGCGATTTTTTGGCTATGTGCTAGAAATGAAATTCAGTGCGGATTGGATGACAGGCACCCTAGGCACCCAGGATCGGCTTTAGTTTCACGTGTATCTCTTAAGCCGGCAGAGAAAACCCACCTGATATGCGCTCCACACAATTGAATAGAGACGCCGTTGATTTTCTATGGGAATTGCAGAAATGACTTCTAAGCCTCAAAATAATGACTTTTTTTCCTAAGGTGGTAGGAATGAAACTCAGTGCGGGCTGGATGGGGTCCCCCCTGGGCACCGCAGACCTAAGCTTGTTTAACTCCTACCTCTTAAAGGGACCGAGAAAAAATGACCTTTTCTGCACTCCAATGTAAGTCAATGGGGCGATTTTTTGGCTATGTGCTAGAAATGAAATTCAGTGCGGATTGGATGACAGGCACCCTAGGCACCCAGGATCGGCTTTAGTTTCACGTGTATCTCTTAAGCCGGCAGAGAAAACCCACCTGATATGCGCTCCACACAATTGAATAGAGACGCCGTTGATTTTCTATGGGAATTGCAGAAATGACTTCTAAGCCTCAAAATAATGACTTTTTTTCCTAAGGTGGTAGGAATGAAACTCAGTGCGGGCTGGATGGGGTCCCCCCTGGGCACCGCAGACCTAAGCTTGTTTAACTCCTACCTCTTAAAGGGACCGAGAAAAAATGACCTTTTCTGCACTCCAATGTAAGTCAATGGGGCGATTTTTTGGCTATGTGCTAGAAATGAAATTCAGTGCGGATTGGATGACAGGCACCCTAGGCACCCAGGATCGGCTTTAGTTTCACGTGTATCTCTTAAGCCGGCAGAGAAAACCCACCTGATATGCGCTCCACACAATTGAATAGAGACGCCGTTGATTTTCTATGGGAATTGCAGAAATGACTTCTAAGCCTCAAAATAATGACTTTTTTTCCTAAGGTGGTAGGAATGAAACTCAGTGCGGGCTGGATGGGGTCCCCCCTGGGCACCGCAGACCTAAGCTTGTTTAACTCCTACCTCTTAAAGGGACCGAGAAAAAATGACCTTTTCTGCACTCCAATGTAAGTCAATGGGGCGATTTTTTGGCTATGTGCTAGAAATGAAATTCAGTGCGGATTGGATGACAGGCACCCTAGGCACCCAGGATCGGCTTTAGTTTCACGTGTATCTCTTAAGCCGGCAGAGAAAACCCACCTGATATGCGCTCCACACAATTGAATAGAGACGCCGTTGATTTTCTATGGGAATTGCAGAAATGACTTCTAAGCCTCAAAATAATGACTTTTTTTCCTAAGGTGGTAGGAATGAAACTCAGTGCGGGCTGGATGGGGTCCCCCCTGGGCACCGCAGACCTAAGCTTGTTTAACTCCTACCTCTTAAAGGGACCGAGAAAAAATGACCTTTTCTGCACTCCAATGTAAGTCAATGGGGCGATTTTTTGGCTATGTGCTAGAAATGAAATTCAGTGCGGATTGGATGACAGGCACCCTAGGCACCCAGGATCGGCTTTAGTTTCACGTGTATCTCTTAAGCCGGCAGAGAAAACCCACCTGATATGCGCTCCACACAATTGAATAGAGACGCCGTTGATTTTCTATGGGAATTGCAGAAATGACTTCTAAGCCTCAAAATAATGACTTTTTTTCCTAAGGTGGTAGGAATGAAACTCAGTGCGGGCTGGATGGGGTCCCCCCTGGGCACCGCAGACCTAAGCTTGTTTAACTCCTACCTCTTAAAGGGACCGAGAAAAAATGACCTTTTCTGCACTCCAATGTAAGTCAATGGGGCGATTTTTTGGCTATGTGCTAGAAATGAAATTCAGTGCGGATTGGATGACAGGCACCCTAGGCACCCAGGATCGGCTTTAGTTTCACGTGTATCTCTTAAGCCGGCAGAGAAAACCCACCTGATATGCGCTCCACACAATTGAATAGAGACGCCGTTGATTTTCTATGGGAATTGCAGAAATGACTTCTAAGCCTCAAAATAATGACTTTTTTTCCTAAGGTGGTAGGAATGAAACTCAGTGCGGGCTGGATGGGGTCCCCCCTGGGCACCGCAGACCTAAGCTTGTTTAACTCCTACCTCTTAAAGGGACCGAGAAAAAATGACCTTTTCTGCACTCCAATGTAAGTCAATGGGGCGATTTTTTGGCTATGTGCTAGAAATGAAATTCAGTGCGGATTGGATGACAGGCACCCTAGGCACCCAGGATCGGCTTTAGTTTCACGTGTATCTCTTAAGCCGGCAGAGAAAACCCACCTGATATGCGCTCCACACAATTGAATAGAGACGCCGTTGATTTTCTATGGGAATTGCAGAAATGACTTCTAAGCCTCAAAATAATGACTTTTTTTCCTAAGGTGGTAGGAATGAAACTCAGTGCGGGCTGGATGGGGTCCCCCCTGGGCACCGCAGACCTAAGCTTGTTTAACTCCTACCTCTTAAAGGGACCGAGAAAAAATGACCTTTTCTGCACTCCAATGTAAGTCAATGGGGCGATTTTTTGGCTATGTGCTAGAAATGAAATTCAGTGCGGATTGGATGACAGGCACCCTAGGCACCCAGGATCGGCTTTAGTTTCACGTGTATCTCTTAAGCCGGCAGAGAAAACCCACCTGATATGCGCTCCACACAATTGAATAGAGACGCCGTTGATTTTCTATGGGAATTGCAGAAATGACTTCTAAGCCTCAAAATAATGACTTTTTTTCCTAAGGTGGTAGGAATGAAACTCAGTGCGGGCTGGATGGGGTCCCCCCTGGGCACCGCAGACCTAAGCTTGTTTAACTCCTACCTCTTAAAGGGACCGAGAAAAAATGACCTTTTCTGCACTCCAATGTAAGTCAATGGGGCGATTTTTTGGCTATGTGCTAGAAATGAAATTCAGTGCGGATTGGATGACAGGCACCCTAGGCACCCAGGATCGGCTTTAGTTTCACGTGTATCTCTTAAGCCGGCAGAGAAAACCCACCTGATATGCGCTCCACACAATTGAATAGAGACGCCGTTGATTTTCTATGGGAATTGCAGAAATGACTTCTAAGCCTCAAAATAATGACTTTTTTTCCTAAGGTGGTAGGAATGAAACTCAGTGCGGGCTGGATGGGGTCCCCCCTGGGCACCGCAGACCTAAGCTTGTTTAACTCCTACCTCTTAAAGGGACCGAGAAAAAATGACCTTTTCTGCACTCCAATGTAAGTCAATGGGGCGATTTTTTGGCTATGTGCTAGAAATGAAATTCAGTGCGGATTGGATGACAGGCACCCTAGGCACCCAGGATCGGCTTTAGTTTCACGTGTATCTCTTAAGCCGGCAGAGAAAACCCACCTGATATGCGCTCCACACAATTGAATAGAGACGCCGTTGATTTTCTATGGGAATTGCAGAAATGACTTCTAAGCCTCAAAATAATGACTTTTTTTCCTAAGGTGGTAGGAATGAAACTCAGTGCGGGCTGGATGGGGTCCCCCCTGGGCACCGCAGACCTAAGCTTGTTTAACTCCTACCTCTTAAAGGGACCGAGAAAAAATGACCTTTTCTGCACTCCAATGTAAGTCAATGGGGCGATTTTTTGGCTATGTGCTAGAAATGAAATTCAGTGCGGATTGGATGACAGGCACCCTAGGCACCCAGGATCGGCTTTAGTTTCACGTGTATCTCTTAAGCCGGCAGAGAAAACCCACCTGATATGCGCTCCACACAATTGAATAGAGACGCCGTTGATTTTCTATGGGAATTGCAGAAATGACTTCTAAGCCTCAAAATAATGACTTTTTTTCCTAAGGTGGTAGGAATGAAACTCAGTGCGGGCTGGATGGGGTCCCCCCTGGGCACCGCAGACCTAAGCTTGTTTAACTCCTACCTCTTAAAGGGACCGAGAAAAAATGACCTTTTCTGCACTCCAATGTAAGTCAATGGGGCGATTTTTTGGCTATGTGCTAGAAATGAAATTCAGTGCGGATTGGATGACAGGCACCCTAGGCACCCAGGATCGGCTTTAGTTTCACGTGTATCTCTTAAGCCGGCAGAGAAAACCCACCTGATATGCGCTCCACACAATTGAATAGAGACGCCGTTGATTTTCTATGGGAATTGCAGAAATGACTTCTAAGCCTCAAAATAATGACTTTTTTTCCTAAGGTGGTAGGAATGAAACTCAGTGCGGGCTGGATGGGGTCCCCCCTGGGCACCGCAGACCTAAGCTTGTTTAACTCCTACCTCTTAAAGGGACCGAGAAAAAATGACCTTTTCTGCACTCCAATGTAAGTCAATGGGGCGATTTTTTGGCTATGTGCTAGAAATGAAATTCAGTGCGGATTGGATGACAGGCACCCTAGGCACCCAGGATCGGCTTTAGTTTCACGTGTATCTCTTAAGCCGGCAGAGAAAACCCACCTGATATGCGCTCCACACAATTGAATAGAGACGCCGTTGATTTTCTATGGGAATTGCAGAAATGACTTCTAAGCCTCAAAATAATGACTTTTTTTCCTAAGGTGGTAGGAATGAAACTCAGTGCGGGCTGGATGGGGTCCCCCCTGGGCACCGCAGACCTAAGCTTGTTTAACTCCTACCTCTTAAAGGGACCGAGAAAAAATGACCTTTTCTGCACTCCAATGTAAGTCAATGGGGCGATTTTTTGGCTATGTGCTAGAAATGAAATTCAGTGCGGATTGGATGACAGGCACCCTAGGCACCCAGGATCGGCTTTAGTTTCACGTGTATCTCTTAAGCCGGCAGAGAAAACCCACCTGATATGCGCTCCACACAATTGAATAGAGACGCCGTTGATTTTCTATGGGAATTGCAGAAATGACTTCTAAGCCTCAAAATAATGACTTTTTTTCCTAAGGTGGTAGGAATGAAACTCAGTGCGGGCTGGATGGGGTCCCCCCTGGGCACCGCAGACCTAAGCTTGTTTAACTCCTACCTCTTAAAGGGACCGAGAAAAAATGACCTTTTCTGCACTCCAATGTAAGTCAATGGGGCGATTTTTTGGCTATGTGCTAGAAATGAAATTCAGTGCGGATTGGATGACAGGCACCCTAGGCACCCAGGATCGGCTTTAGTTTCACGTGTATCTCTTAAGCCGGCAGAGAAAACCCACCTGATATGCGCTCCACACAATTGAATAGAGACGCCGTTGATTTTCTATGGGAATTGCAGAAATGACTTCTAAGCCTCAAAATAATGACTTTTTTTCCTAAGGTGGTAGGAATGAAACTCAGTGCGGGCTGGATGGGGTCCCCCCTGGGCACCGCAGACCTAAGCTTGTTTAACTCCTACCTCTTAAAGGGACCGAGAAAAAATGACCTTTTCTGCACTCCAATGTAAGTCAATGGGGCGATTTTTTGGCTATGTGCTAGAAATGAAATTCAGTGCGGATTGGATGACAGGCACCCTAGGCACCCAGGATCGGCTTTAGTTTCACGTGTATCTCTTAAGCCGGCAGAGAAAACCCACCTGATATGCGCTCCACACAATTGAATAGAGACGCCGTTGATTTTCTATGGGAATTGCAGAAATGACTTCTAAGCCTCAAAATAATGACTTTTTTTCCTAAGGTGGTAGGAATGAAACTCAGTGCGGGCTGGATGGGGTCCCCCCTGGGCACCGCAGACCTAAGCTTGTTTAACTCCTACCTCTTAAAGGGACCGAGAAAAAATGACCTTTTCTGCACTCCAATGTAAGTCAATGGGGCGATTTTTTGGCTATGTGCTAGAAATGAAATTCAGTGCGGATTGGATGACAGGCACCCTAGGCACCCAGGATCGGCTTTAGTTTCACGTGTATCTCTTAAGCCGGCAGAGAAAACCCACCTGATATGCGCTCCACACAATTGAATAGAGACGCCGTTGATTTTCTATGGGAATTGCAGAAATGACTTCTAAGCCTCAAAATAATGACTTTTTTTCCTAAGGTGGTAGGAATGAAACTCAGTGCGGGCTGGATGGGGTCCCCCCTGGGCACCGCAGACCTAAGCTTGTTTAACTCCTACCTCTTAAAGGGACCGAGAAAAAATGACCTTTTCTGCACTCCAATGTAAGTCAATGGGGCGATTTTTTGGCTATGTGCTAGAAATGAAATTCAGTGCGGATTGGATGACAGGCACCCTAGGCACCCAGGATCGGCTTTAGTTTCACGTGTATCTCTTAAGCCGGCAGAGAAAACCCACCTGATATGCGCTCCACACAATTGAATAGAGACGCCGTTGATTTTCTATGGGAATTGCAGAAATGACTTCTAAGCCTCAAAATAATGACTTTTTTTCCTAAGGTGGTAGGAATGAAACTCAGTGCGGGCTGGATGGGGTCCCCCCTGGGCACCGCAGACCTAAGCTTGTTTAACTCCTACCTCTTAAAGGGACCGAGAAAAAATGACCTTTTCTGCACTCCAATGTAAGTCAATGGGGCGATTTTTTGGCTATGTGCTAGAAATGAAATTCAGTGCGGATTGGATGACAGGCACCCTAGGCACCCAGGATCGGCTTTAGTTTCACGTGTATCTCTTAAGCCGGCAGAGAAAACCCACCTGATATGCGCTCCACACAATTGAATAGAGACGCCGTTGATTTTCTATGGGAATTGCAGAAATGACTTCTAAGCCTCAAAATAATGACTTTTTTTCCTAAGGTGGTAGGAATGAAACTCAGTGCGGGCTGGATGGGGTCCCCCCTGGGCACCGCAGACCTAAGCTTGTTTAACTCCTACCTCTTAAAGGGACCGAGAAAAAATGACCTTTTCTGCACTCCAATGTAAGTCAATGGGGCGATTTTTTGGCTATGTGCTAGAAATGAAATTCAGTGCGGATTGGATGACAGGCACCCTAGGCACCCAGGATCGGCTTTAGTTTCACGTGTATCTCTTAAGCCGGCAGAGAAAACCCACCTGATATGCGCTCCACACAATTGAATAGAGACGCCGTTGATTTTCTATGGGAATTGCAGAAATGACTTCTAAGCCTCAAAATAATGACTTTTTTTCCTAAGGTGGTAGGAATGAAACTCAGTGCGGGCTGGATGGGGTCCCCCCTGGGCACCGCAGACCTAAGCTTGTTTAACTCCTACCTCTTAAAGGGACCGAGAAAAAATGACCTTTTCTGCACTCCAATGTAAGTCAATGGGGCGATTTTTTGGCTATGTGCTAGAAATGAAATTCAGTGCGGATTGGATGACAGGCACCCTAGGCACCCAGGATCGGCTTTAGTTTCACGTGTATCTCTTAAGCCGGCAGAGAAAACCCACCTGATATGCGCTCCACACAATTGAATAGAGACGCCGTTGATTTTCTATGGGAATTGCAGAAATGACTTCTAAGCCTCAAAATAATGACTTTTTTTCCTAAGGTGGTAGGAATGAAACTCAGTGCGGGCTGGATGGGGTCCCCCCTGGGCACCGCAGACCTAAGCTTGTTTAACTCCTACCTCTTAAAGGGACCGAGAAAAAATGACCTTTTCTGCACTCCAATGTAAGTCAATGGGGCGATTTTTTGGCTATGTGCTAGAAATGAAATTCAGTGCGGATTGGATGACAGGCACCCTAGGCACCCAGGATCGGCTTTAGTTTCACGTGTATCTCTTAAGCCGGCAGAGAAAACCCACCTGATATGCGCTCCACACAATTGAATAGAGACGCCGTTGATTTTCTATGGGAATTGCAGAAATGACTTCTAAGCCTCAAAATAATGACTTTTTTTCCTAAGGTGGTAGGAATGAAACTCAGTGCGGGCTGGATGGGGTCCCCCCTGGGCACCGCAGACCTAAGCTTGTTTAACTCCTACCTCTTAAAGGGACCGAGAAAAAATGACCTTTTCTGCACTCCAATGTAAGTCAATGGGGCGATTTTTTGGCTATGTGCTAGAAATGAAATTCAGTGCGGATTGGATGACAGGCACCCTAGGCACCCAGGATCGGCTTTAGTTTCACGTGTATCTCTTAAGCCGGCAGAGAAAACCCACCTGATATGCGCTCCACACAATTGAATAGAGACGCCGTTGATTTTCTATGGGAATTGCAGAAATGACTTCTAAGCCTCAAAATAATGACTTTTTTTCCTAAGGTGGTAGGAATGAAACTCAGTGCGGGCTGGATGGGGTCCCCCCTGGGCACCGCAGACCTAAGCTTGTTTAACTCCTACCTCTTAAAGGGACCGAGAAAAAATGACCTTTTCTGCACTCCAATGTAAGTCAATGGGGCGATTTTTTGGCTATGTGCTAGAAATGAAATTCAGTGCGGATTGGATGACAGGCACCCTAGGCACCCAGGATCGGCTTTAGTTTCACGTGTATCTCTTAAGCCGGCAGAGAAAACCCACCTGATATGCGCTCCACACAATTGAATAGAGACGCCGTTGATTTTCTATGGGAATTGCAGAAATGACTTCTAAGCCTCAAAATAATGACTTTTTTTCCTAAGGTGGTAGGAATGAAACTCAGTGCGGGCTGGATGGGGTCCCCCCTGGGCACCGCAGACCTAAGCTTGTTTAACTCCTACCTCTTAAAGGGACCGAGAAAAAATGACCTTTTCTGCACTCCAATGTAAGTCAATGGGGCGATTTTTTGGCTATGTGCTAGAAATGAAATTCAGTGCGGATTGGATGACAGGCACCCTAGGCACCCAGGATCGGCTTTAGTTTCACGTGTATCTCTTAAGCCGGCAGAGAAAACCCACCTGATATGCGCTCCACACAATTGAATAGAGACGCCGTTGATTTTCTATGGGAATTGCAGAAATGACTTCTAAGCCTCAAAATAATGACTTTTTTTCCTAAGGTGGTAGGAATGAAACTCAGTGCGGGCTGGATGGGGTCCCCCCTGGGCACCGCAGACCTAAGCTTGTTTAACTCCTACCTCTTAAAGGGACCGAGAAAAAATGACCTTTTCTGCACTCCAATGTAAGTCAATGGGGCGATTTTTTGGCTATGTGCTAGAAATGAAATTCAGTGCGGATTGGATGACAGGCACCCTAGGCACCCAGGATCGGCTTTAGTTTCACGTGTATCTCTTAAGCCGGCAGAGAAAACCCACCTGATATGCGCTCCACACAATTGAATAGAGACGCCGTTGATTTTCTATGGGAATTGCAGAAATGACTTCTAAGCCTCAAAATAATGACTTTTTTTCCTAAGGTGGTAGGAATGAAACTCAGTGCGGGCTGGATGGGGTCCCCCCTGGGCACCGCAGACCTAAGCTTGTTTAACTCCTACCTCTTAAAGGGACCGAGAAAAAATGACCTTTTCTGCACTCCAATGTAAGTCAATGGGGCGATTTTTTGGCTATGTGCTAGAAATGAAATTCAGTGCGGATTGGATGACAGGCACCCTAGGCACCCAGGATCGGCTTTAGTTTCACGTGTATCTCTTAAGCCGGCAGAGAAAAC